>NC_061835.1:3882614-3895114 GCF_019202785.1 Penaeus chinensis
CCGCCCCACCCCCCATACTGGTTTCCACATCCAAGACAAGAGATCCGGAAAGCATTTTCTCATCGATACCAGAGCCTTCCTTTCCATATTCTCAGCTACGCAGTCCAACAGATAAGCTGCCAACGACGACCCGCAGAGGCTTGTTGCTGCCAATGGAACTCCAATCAACTCCTACAGTTCCAGAAACATCGCCATACACCTCGCCAGGCGCATTTATGGAGTTTGCTCATCGCTGATGTGACCTAGCCAATACTCGGCGCTGACTTCCTCTCACACCACAACCTGCTGGTTGTTATGAAAAGATACTGGCTCATTAACACAACACTACATCATTTTTACAGACCACAGGCCCCTGGTCAACGCCCTTCCCAAGTCCGGGAATGCTTGGTCAGAGCGGCAGCAACGACAGCTCTCAGCTATCACCGAGATGGGCTGCACTAAGAGATACCTCTCGGGCTCCCAGAATCTAGTCGCCGACTCTCTCACACATCTAGTCTCCATTCAGCTTGAGGTTCACTACAAGGCTCTAGCAGCAGAACAACAGCGAGATCCCGAGACCATGGCCTTATTCATGGCCATCACCAACCTCCGTTGGGAGAAAGTCACCATCTTAGATAGGCCTGTCCTATGCAATGTCAGCACCAGATGCCCCCCCCCCCCCCTTGTACCTACCACATTTCGGAGGGATATCTTTGATTTCATCCAAGGATTGGCTCGCCCATCTATCCGCTGCACTTCCAAGCTTGTTTCAGAGAAGTTTGTTTGGCACTCCATGTAGAGAGATCTCTGGGACTAGGTAAGGAGCTGCGAGCAGTGCCAGCACAGCAAGATCCATCGCCACACCAAGCCACCTATCCATGACCTGCCCCAGCCCACACGATGTTTTGGCCATATCCATGTCATTGGATCTCTTCCACCGTCAATAACTGGTCTACCCGCAGGCCCAAGGCTATGCCCATGGAGGATGTGACCACCAGATCCTGTGTCCAGTCAATCCTCAGCTCCTGGATCACCTGCTTGATATTTGAAGATGTGGGCTCATCAACACTGAGACTTTCACTCTGCTCCCGGTCAATGCAGTCTCCATTCCAGGTCTTTCTGACGTCAATACGTGCCGCCTCACTGGTGATACCTATAGGGACATGCTTTAGTAATTTCTTTTCAGTCTTCAAATCAGAGCTCCACCACACCTACCCAGGAGCAGCAGTGAAACACAGAGTGTACCACCACATCAAGACCCCCAGTCCATTCCTATTTCTGTCGCTTGAGGCCAGAGATGCTCCACGCTGCCAAACTTGCCTTCACAGAAATGGAGTGCATGAGCATCTGCTTCAAGGCTGCCACATGGTCCGGAAATTTAACAACTTGTGGCGCCCACGTGGCGATTACCGGCGATTCAACCTTATCACTGAGGCGCACCACTACCCCATACCAAACATCACCGACTTGACAGCCAGCAAAAGGAACGCCTGAATATTTTCGAAATTGGATCTCCTTTAAGGGTGCTTTCAGGTGCTTGTTCATCCAGATGATGTCCCCAAGACTGCTATCGTTTTCCCATATGGGCTTAGGAACAGCGGCACCAGATTTTTGGAGAGCTGCCATTCTTCGTTGATGATCCTCATTTTCTCACGGAACCACCAGGAACACCAGCAGCATGTCTGCACAGTCCTTCACCGTCTGGAGAAGAATGGCCTGTTAGTCAGTCCAGAAAAGTTCATTTACATAAATTTCCAAGGGTATAAGATCTAGAGCCAGGGCATCCGGCCACAGGCCAAGAAGGTCGATGCTGTACTCAAATTCCCTACCCCATCGTCCATGAAGGGAGTCCAGCAGTTTTTGGGGATGATAAACTACTATAATCCGATTTATCCCTGGGGCTGCCTGTATTCTCGCCCCTCTCCAGGAGGCTCTCGCTGGAAGCAGGAGATCACTTGTGTGGTCCCAAGAGCAAGTGAGAGCTTTCACAGCTGCCAATGCAGCACTTGCCAGGGCTACTATCTTAGCACGGCCTGCCACCAACGTCCAGATCTGCCTTACCACAGACGCCAGCAAAGTTGCAGTAGGAGCTGTCCTGGAGCAAGAAGTACATGGCAGATGACAGTCTCTGGCATTCATCTACCGGAAGCTCCGGCCACCTGAGCAGATGTATAGCACACTCAACAGAGAGCTCCTGGCAGTGTGATATTTCCACTACATACTGAAGGTACGCCCTACATCATTTTTACAGACCACAGGCTCCTGGTCAATGCCCTTTCTAAGTCCGGGGATGCTTGGTCAGAGCGGCAGTAGCGACAGTTCTCAGCTATCGCCGAGACGGGCTGAATTATGAGACACCTCTCGGAATCCAGTCGCCGACTCTCTCACACATTGGCTAGCCCGGCAATTCGCTCTCAGCAGACCCACCCATCGCTCTCATCGCCCATTCTACACCCCACCAGGGCTGGATAGGTCCTTTTAGGTCCTTCAAGGCTTTCAAGCTCTGAAGGACCATGATGACACCACATACACGAGATTCGGACGTCATTTTCACCCCCGCAGGATCCTCGACCTGTATCCTTTCTTCCTCAATAGGGGGGAGGCATTGTGGTGGATGGCACATTCAACTCATTCAGCACCAGCGCTGCCTCGCTTGGTATAATTACCTCCACACCGGCAGTGGGATGCTGTCAGTGAGGTCAGCGTTGATTCGGGGGAGAGTGGGATGCAGCCGTTCGGCCTCACATCTAAAAAAATACTGCACCACTGAGTTTGACTCTCCTTCCACTTAAGGCCTAGGCTCCTCATTGATCCAACCTAGGCCTCTCCACAGAACAAATATTATAGATATATATATATATTAATATATATAAACGTTAATTTACCTATGTGTGGAAATTTATGGGACACTCTGTATATACAGACACACACATACATATGTGTCCATGTATGTATGCATATATGCATATATATATAAATATATATATATTTATATTTATATATATACACATATATATATTTATATATATATATATATATATATATACACACACACACAAGATCCCTAATTGACTCCTTTGTAGCTAAACACTTGTGGAGCCATCATTGTACAGACATTACTCAAAACAATACTACAACACATTTTCTCAATTTTTTTTTCAGCTACGAATGGAAAGAAGAAGTTAATGAGGACCCTGAAGTCCTAATGGTAAGCATATAATACGAAAGTCATAAAACCTTGTTTGGTTTGCTTGCCATATGATTGTATATTATTGCACATAAAGTGTACTTTGGAAGATAGTAGTTTCTGTATTACAGATTATTAAGACACGGTCCTCTCGTTTGGAAGAATTGACAGCAATGGTTAAGGAAAACCATCCCTATGAAGTCTGTGAAGTCATCTCTTCTCCAGTAAGTATGTGTGTGGAGTTTCAGAATACATTTCATTTTATATATTTTTCTTATTGATAAATTTTGAATTAGGTCCCAAAAATGAGATAGAATTTATACTTTACTATGATGTAACATCCTTCAAAGAGAAGTTTATAGATACACTTAAGTTGATATTTCAAGAGGGGTACAAAGCTAGTAACGCATAGAGGCAAATACAATTGGGTGCCTCAAAAAGATGGCCCATTTTGCACATCTAAAGGAACTCGAGAAAAGAAAAGAAGAAAATATATGTATATTTGTGCATATATATATGTATATGTATGTATGTATGTATGTATGTATGTATATATATATGTATATATGTGTTTATATATGTATATATATATATATACATATATATGTATGTGTATGTATATGTACACACACACACACACACACGTACGTGTGTGTGTGTGTGTGTGTGTGCGCGCGCGCGTGTATGAATCGGTAAATTCAAAAGAGTCCCAAGTCCAAGAAATTTGTTTTTGCAGGAAATCAACTTCATTGTATATCTTTAAGGGAGGCTATGCTAAATGAATCCTATTTTACCCAGATATAGCACTGGTTCATAGCTTACAAATAAGCACTTCACTCTTAATTTCAGAGGATTGGCAATCTAAAGTCTTTTGACTAAGACCTCTCTTGAATTAAACAATAGTAACATCTAAAGGGAATGAAAATACCACATATTTTTCATCTGAAGATATCTAGATTTCCTCTTTTATCATATTTTTTTTTATCGAAACTATTGTTCTAATACATAATAACTGCCAGTTAAGTGTGCTTTTAATTCTAAAAGGGAAAAGGTTATCAGAGAGGTACACACATGTTTAAAAAACTCGAGATTAGATGAAACTTAAACAATTACTAGTTGATTTTTAAAGTCTGGTATTTGTCTTCAAAGCTCAGAATAGATGTAGCTTCATAATCTGTTCAAAAAGTGTTTGGAGTTTATATGACTAAGGCCTGGTACCATTGCAATATTAGCAATGGAGAGCTCCTGACTATTCTAGCGTCGTAATAATCTTTACTCTGAGGGACTATCAAGAGCCCAAACATCCTGAAGATTAGGTATTTCGATGCCAACTATGTCTCTGCGGATCCAGCGACACCAAGCAACTGGATCCACCTTGGTGACCTTGAAATCTGACTTTAGCTATTCTGTTTCAGGCCAAGAGCTTTCCTCTTATTCCCTTCTGGATCAGGGACTCTTGAATAGCAAGAGGACTTGATCATTCAAAAGCCCTCTCCAGGTCTAGGAATACTACCACAGATGTGACAGTGCTGGTTGTGCTTAAGAGCGTGGCTACGCTGTGGGCTGTGCTCATACCCCTTGTGAACCCATGGAGATTTTCATGTGGAAATCAAATTTTCCATTTAGTACCATCCTCTTGGCCATCTTGCCCAGACAGCTGAGGAGAGAGATGGGGCGGTACTTCCCTGGCTTCTTTGGTTTTGGTAGCCTTCTTCCAACTCTGGGGTAGAGTGGAAGTTTCTCAGGACTTGCAGGAATGCAAGCTCACCTGCAAGTCGTAGGTGGGAAATGACGGGGTAGGATATCCCGTAAGAGACTGGGGCGGAGTAAGAACTGTTTTTATGTTTTTCTTAGTTCCCTCAGAGAAAAGATAACATCTAACTTATCAGGTTTGGCTGCCCTTTCTCTGATATGAGCAACTCTGCTTGGCTGTAGGCATGTGTGTGTGTGGGTGTGTGTGTGTGTGTGTGTGTGTGTGTGTGTGTGTGTGTGTGTGTGTGTGTGTGTGTGTGTGTGTGTGTGTGTGTATACGTGCATACGTGCATACATACATATACATCTACATTTGCATACACATATATACACATTTATATTTATTTATATATATCATGCACATATTTATATACATATACATACATATATGTGTGTGTGTGTAAATGCATATATTATTTACATATACACATATACATATGATTGTAAGTATATGCGTGCGTGTGTATATGTGTTTGTTTGTGTGAGTTGGGATGTTATCTGGTAATATTGTAATGCAGTCATATATAATATCAACCCTGTTGAAGTCACGATAAATGAAAAGTCAAGGCAAATTTTGATATTCGAATTGAAGTGTATAAGAAAGTATATGAAACAAATATGTCTTAATTTTATAATGTTAATACCCTCATTTATACTTCTTAAAGCTTACAGTCTGTAAATTTTGAATATTCTAGTTTCTTTCTCTTCTCCAAACCCTTCTACTATCTACTCCTTTAGGTGTGAGAGCCGTTTTGAAAGGATGAAAAGCTGACTTTGTGCCAGTTATGAACGGCCTGGGGGAGCCATGGGCCCGATATTCCCCTGTTTGGTTGTCTAGTGTTTTCCAGGCTCTCCTTTGATTACGACTATGAATACTGCTGCTAATACCCCCTCCTCAGTGCCTACTATCACATCAGTCCAGTCCAAATCATCCATCCAGGTCAATACTCAATATCTTCCACCCCACAACTTCTTCAACTACTCCCTCCTCCTTATTACTACTCTACAGCCTTGTTGTCCATCTCTCTGCAGTACTCTCTCTGCCACACGCCCCCGTCCTTCGTTTTTTCGCAATTTCCTCCACTTTAACAACACTCCTCTTGCAGCAATGCCTCCAAGAACAAGTAGGCAAAGTTCCTTCCTCAGCCACCCAATAGTTCCCACCAGGTCACAGTTACATCCGAATCTCAAGCTATAGCATTATCAACCCCAACTGACTAATAACAAACCCACTCCTGCCAACCTCATCCTTCCTCATTAACTACACCGGTACCGTCTCCATCTCCCCAACAAACTGCCCTGTCTACGACAGAGATTGATAACGTTGTGGAACAGACTTACTCACCTACCTCATGGACTATGATGCAGTATCATTACAATGCTACACCATTTCTCCTAAAGGCCATTGCAAGTCCCCCACCAGTATTGCCAAAATTAGTTTCCATAGACATGACCTCCCCCGTTGATGTTTATATTGGCGAAAATAACCCTCTTTATTCTCAACCTGGCCATTGTTCGAATAAACTGTTCTACACAGTCATGCGCGTGTTCCCGGTTGTGACAGCTCCCATCATTTTTTTTTAGCGGATGCCCTTGCTGCAAGTTGAAAGTAGCAATTCTCATATTCAAAATTTTACTCACTTTTATGCAAGTTTTTTTTTTCTCATTTCCTACTGCAGGAATGTTGTTAGCTCTGCCCCGTTTCTCCCCCTCCCTTTGTTTCTCAGACCTCCCCAACCAACTCCACTTCAGAAATCTCAAAGACATTCAAAACTGTCTAATCGTGACTTCAGATATCATGCCTACACCTCATTAATTCTCCAATATCTATGCTCCCATTACTTGTACATTCAAAGTAACTGCCGATCCATCCTCGTCCTACTGATGTTCCCCCTACACTCCTTCCTCCCACTCCCATCCAACACATTTCATTTTCCCCTGCTTCAGCTGCATCACCCCTCCTTTCCCCATTATCCCTGGATACCATTTCCCCATTATCCCTGGATGACCCTTTGTCACAACAACCCCTTTCCTTGGATCCTCTCCCTCCTGGCGTTTTTCCTGAAACTGTGATCGAATTGCACTTGAACCCCCTTTCTCCTTTGCTAATCCACACTTTACCATGTGGACATCCTTGCAAAATCCCACACTTCTTCCTTTGACAACTTTGATCTAATCACCCTTGGTAATCGTTACCTCCCCGAAGGACTTCTGACGTGTAGCACATTTCATTATCAACTAACCCCCTTATTTACCTCTTTCATTATTACACCTTTCTATAGGGCTATATGATATTTGATGTTTATCACATTTATTTTGCCTTGTACCCATTAACCATTAATATTCTAGAATAATGATAATGATGAATTTAAATGAAATTGTTAAATTATATATGATGTAATTGTCTGTTGCCTATATTTCCTATCCCCTTTTCGTAACATGCATAAATTAGCATAAATGTTAAATGATTTAGCATACATTTTTGTTCATTCAAAGAGTGAAACGGTTGTGTAAAATATATATATTTCATGTAATGCTTATAAAACATCTGTTGATAAGCACACTGCTTCTCGGTCTGTCAGTCAGCTGCAGCTAAATTGTTATTGACACATAAATGTTATGGGAAAAGAAAGGGAATATTAGTAGTAAACAATATCTCATGTCACTTTTTCCCCCTCTCCCTCTTTTCTTCTAATTAATACATTAAACTGTTGGCGGGAAAGTATCAAATCAAGTTTTCCTGTGTTTTCTTAACTTGGATGTGATGCTTCATCACTGAACAAGGGATAGCAAATGTATATGGATGGATAGCTGGGCTGTCAATCTAGTAATTTACCTTCTGTTTTTCCAGGAAATAGTATAGTAAGGAAAGAGTCGGTAGATGATTGATACTAGAAATGAGAGAGTAAATGAAATACAGATATATCAAATATATTGTTTAATATTCTTTCTTTGAATACATCATATATATATATATATATATATATATATATATGAGCAAAATTGCTTTGGATTTGGACCTACACAGTAATGAAAATATAGAACTGAAGGCGAAACTTCTATTAGCTTCTGTAGTGAAAAACTTTTCTGAAGGGTGCTAATGGAATGGAACTCTTGTTGATAGGAAATAATGCTGCTTTTTTAAACAAAATTTTTAACAATTGTTACCAGATACAGTCCCAGTGTGATAACATTTGAGTGGCCGCGAATTTATATGAACAGCTATACAATACCCACAGTTTAAGTGTTAAATATGAACATTTTAGCATACATTGTCTTTAGGATTAGAGCTGCTTGGAGTAACATTCACTCTGCTTTATCTTTTCAGATTGCCCAGGGAAACCCACCATACTTGGATTGGATCGGTGAAATTGTTCCAGAAAAAAAATGAACAGCAATTCATGCAACAACTAAATTTGAAATAAATTCATGAACATATACTTGTTTTCATAGATTGTTAGCATTCTCTCCAGTCAGTCAGCTGATTAATTTGATAGTTTAATCCTTCGTGGGGACCGAATTAAATTTGCACAGTTTTGTAGTAAGTGAGTTGATGTAGGTGTTATTAGCATTTTTTTCTTCTTTTTCTTCACATAATTAACAAACAACAACCTTTGTCAGGATAACCAGATCCACAGATTTAAACAGTTTACAAAATAATAACAAATAAATAAGAAAATAAGAAAAGTAGATACCCGACGATAAATCTCAAGACAAAAATATTCAGGGAGGTAAAAATACCCTATTCCTTGTGCCTTTTGCGATAAGGCAGACCGAGTTTCACCAACTGTCCCTCTCTCTCAACACCAGGATGTTATATCTGGAGGACACACCAACAACGCCCTCATCTGCCATTAGTAGAAAGGGGATCTCCACTGTGGAACTTTCACAGATCACTTACAACATTTGAAGTATTTTTTCTCCTGCCATAGGCATGGTATTCCCACATTTGTTTAGTTGTCTAGCCCTTACCCCTCAAGGGGACCCTGAGTAGTGGATTACTTCTCTCCCCAGAATACTATAAACTTACCATGACCAGTACTAAAGATTTTCCACCCTTATTAGGGGCATTGAGGCTTGTCCCTTTATCATTTAGCCCCACAGATTTAAATTCGCCCTATCCAGTCCAAATCATCCACCCAGGTCATTACTCAGCCTCCAGAAAACATTGCTCCTCTCCCACCATCATCTACTTCACCTCCTTCACCCCTCGGCTTCCATCTACTACCCCCTCCTCCCTTAGTATTACTCTACAGCTTTATTGTCCACCTCTCCGCAGTACTCTCTCTCTCTCTCTCTCTCTCTCTCTCTCTCTCTCTCTCTCTCTCTCTCTCTCTCTCTCTCTCTCTCTCTCAACACTTCTCCATCTGTCACACTTTCTACTATCACACACTTTGAAAACTTTTGTTTAGCCCAGCCAAATGGAATCGGTTTTCCTAATCCCCTCTACAACCCCTTACTCTGACAACTCTCCTCTTCCAGCAATTCGTTCCCACCTTGTCAAACCCATTCCAGCGAGCTTCATCATTCCCTCAGAATTTGTACCGGAACTGTCTCCATCTCCCTAACAAACTGCCTTGTCTATGACAAGGATTGGTCTGCTTCTTGGACTATGATGCAGTGCAATTCCCCCAAGCGGCCGCTGTAAGTCCTACACAGTAGACATGACCTCCTCCTTAATGTTTGCATTGGCGGAAAGTCCCTCCCTGTCTTGACCATCTTGTCCAACAAGTTTAACTTCGTGTTTTATTACATTATTTTACTTATTTTATTTCTTTGAGGGTTTTACCTCCCCCCCCCCCCTCTCTCTCTCTCTCTCTCTCTCTCTCTCTCTCTCTCTCTCTCTCTCTCTCTCTCTCTCTCTCTCTCTCTCTCTCTCTCTCTCTTTCTCCCCTCCCCTCCCCTCCCCTCCCTCTTTCCTTCCCACCCACCCTCCCTTCCCTTTCCTCCCCCTTTCTCTCACACACACACACACACACACACACACACACACACACACACACACACACACACACACACACACACACACACATTCACACATTCACACATTCACACATTCACACATTCACACACTTTTCTCTCTCTTTCATTTTGTTTCTCGGGAAAGTCCATACCATATTGATATGTGCCAGTATATGTAAATAAAGACAGGACATTTATATATATATGTTGATGAGCCCAAGGAGAATAAAGTACATAATTATGTCAGTACTTATTTCTATATTGCCATGGTGTTTTCGTAAAATCCATAGTGTCCATTACTATTAAAGCCATATTACAATATTTTTAACACACATGCTTTATTAGGCATATACTAAATTAAAGTCACTGATTGAGGCACTGTTTTTTGAGAGGAAGTATCCAATTATTTCCAATGATTATTAAGAAAACACCATGCTCACGTTTTATTTTTTTTATTTTTTTCGATCTTTGGATGCAGAATGGTTAAAATTTATTTAATGCATACCTGTTGTAAAATAACCGCAGTAGACACGTGGTAATCCTCTAGCAACGAATTAAAGGTGTACTGCCTCAAGTAAAACATTTGCAGTCAGTTAAAACTTCATTATCTTCACAAGCTAGTAGGCATTAATTGTGTAATTGAACTTGCAAGATGACACAATTCTCTTGCACACATGTGCACAAGGGTGCGGTGAAAAACTAAGAAAATAAATCCCCCCCAAAAAAAATTGGAAATGTAGAATTGTACGCAAATATTTACACAACATAAAGTAGAAAATATACACATATTATATAACAGTTACACAACACTGGAGGAATTATTATTTGCCCCCCCCCCCCCCCAATCCCTTGCCCGTTGTTGTCGTGGGGGGGCTTAGGAGGCGGAGACTGGGACCCAATGTTGGGGAACTCCCCAACCTTGGGACTCAGCCCTCGACTCAACAAATTTGCATGGTCTTTTTTTTTCCCCTCCAACTTTTTCGTTTCTGTCCCTTCACCAACCCCTTCTACTATCCACTTCCTAAGGTGTAAGAGCTGTGCTGAAAGGATGAAAGGCTGACTTTGTGCCAGTCCTGAACGGCCTGAGGGAGCCATTGGCATGGTATTCCCCTGCTTTAGTTGTCTAACCCTTACCCCTCAAGCGACCCTGAGGGGTGGACCGTTTCTCTCCCCAACATACTCCAAGCTTACCATGGCCAACAATGAAGATTTTATACCATTATTAGATAGCACATTTATTTTGCTTTTAACCATTAACCATACACCATACCGTACCATTATTAGAGGCAATGAGGCTTGCCTCTTCATCAAATAGCTCCACCAATTCAAATTCGCCCGATTCCCTGACCCCAGGCTCTCCTTTGACCACGGTTCTGAACACTACAACTAATACCCCCCCCCCCCCCAATCCCTTGCCCGTTGTTGTCGTGGGGGGGGCTTAGGAGGCGGAGACTGGGACCCAATGCTGGGGAACTCCCCAACCTTGGGACTCAGCCCTCGACTCAACAAATTTTGCATGGTCTTTTTTTCCCCTCCTACTTTTTTGTTTCTGTCCCTTCACCAACCCCTTCTACTATCCACTTCCTAAGGTGTGAGAGCCGTGCTGAAAGGATGAAAGGCTGACTTTGTGCCAGTCCTGAACGGCCTGAGGGAGCCATGGGCACGGTATTCCCCTGCTTTAGTTGTCTAGCCCTTACCCCTCAAGCGACCCTGAGGGGTGGACCATTTTTCTCCCCAACATACTCCAGGCTTATCATGGCCAACAATGAATAACCATTAACCATACCATTATTAGAGGCAATTGCCTCTTCCTCAAGTAGCTCCACCAATTCAAACTCGCCCGATTCCCTGACCCCAGGCTCTCCTTTGACCAAGGCTCTGAACACTACAACTAATACCCCCTCCTCAATGCTGACTAGTACAGTATCCACCCTAATCAACACCCCAGGAGACATTTCTACTCCCAACATGCTCAACTTCAACAACTATACCCCCACAACCTTCTTCATCAACTACTCCATCCTCCCTTATTACTACCTTACAACCTTATTGTCCACCTCCCCATAACACTACCTCCATCAACACTACTCCCTCTTCCACATGCCCCCGTCCTTCTACTACCCCCATCTCTACAAAATTCTTAAATAATCTATTTAGCCCAGCCAAATGGGACCGATTTTCGTGATCCCTCCCACAACTTCTCACACTTTCTGCTTTGACAACCTGTTTTTATTCCTCAAATGCATATACATCCTTCACTTGATCTAACCCCTATTCATTACCTTACCCAACCTTAACCCATTTACTCGGCAATTCCTTTGCCCAACTTTGACAACTAATCACTGACTCAACCACCCTTCACTACCATTTACTATAGTGCTACATGACCTTAGATGTCTAGCACATTTATGTTGCTTTTAACCATTAACCATTAACCACCTCCCTATAACACTACCTCCCTCAACACTACTCCCTCTTCCACATGCCCCCGTCCTTCTACTACCCCCATCTCTACAAAATTCTTAAATAATCTATTTAGCCCAGCCAAATTGGACCGATTTTTCGTGATCCCTCCCACAGCTTCTCACACTTTCTGCTTTGACAACCTGTTTTCATTCCT
>NC_061835.1:3907614-3910114 GCF_019202785.1 Penaeus chinensis
TATATGTATATATATATGTATTATATATGTATATACATATTTTATATATATATATATTATATCTATCTATCTATGTATATACATATATATGTGTATAAGCATATAATATATATATCATATATGTATGTTATATATATATATATATATATATATATATATACATATATATATACAATACACACACACACACACACACACACACACACACACACACACACACACACACACATATATATATATATATATATATTTATATATATATATATATATATATTATATATATATGAATATACATATTATATATATATGTAATTTATATATATGGTATATATATTATATATATATGAATATATATATATTATATTTATACATATAAGTATAAATATATATATACATATATACAATATATATAGCATCTTTATTTTCAGACTTTTCGGATGTCAAGTTCGACACCCATTATTAATAGTTGGCTGCAATAATAATACGACACTATAACTATGAAGGTTTAAATTGCAATACATTCCTAAATTGAATAATACAACATTGTAGAGAACAACACCAAATATAACATATAAGTACAAAATATACAGGGAATGATACGAAGGCATTTGTCATTTGTCATATGTATGTACAATTTGTACATGTATAGGTATATGTATATATGAATATATATATATATGTATATATGTGTATATGTATATATATATGTATATGTATATATATCTATATATACATATATATTTACATAAATATAGATATATATGTATACTTATATATATATATTATATATTATATATAAATTTATATATTTTATATATTATATATAAATATATATTTTATATATTGTATATAAATATATATATTTTATATATTGTATATAAATATATATATTTATATGTATGTGTATATATATACATATATATTTACACACACACACACACACACACACACACACACACACACACACACACACAGATATATATATACATTTCCACGATAGATGTTCCACGGGGGAAACGTATTCTTATTATAAATAGGAGGACCATACCTTGCAAATCTCCTACATTTGCTGAGCATTTTTTAGCTTTTGAACGTCTATGTCATACCATTAATAACTGCCAAATTCGTGACAACTCTGAATCTAACAGACTTTTTACGACTTCAAAAGACATAGACATTGGTTACCATCATTTAGCAAAGCTAAACACAACGCTTTGAAATCTTTAAGGAATGACCCTAACATCATTATAACTAAACCTGACAAGGGAAAAGGCGTGATATTAGATAAAAATGATTATGTCAATAAAGTAAACGTACTAATGTCAGACCATACCAAATTTAGAAAGTTAGATACTGAACCATTTCGAAGATTATTCAATTAGAGGATAAATTAAACAGAATGTTTAAACATTTGAAAGATAATGACTCCATTTCCTTGGAAACATATAACCAACTTAGAGCATCTGGCTCTTTACCCAGAATATTACATGGATTACCAAAAGTTCATAAACCCGATGTACCGGTTAGACCTATTTTGTCAGCTATAAAAACATTTAATTATAATCTAGCCATATTCTTATTGCCAATCCTCAAACCTATTACTATCAATTAATACACTGTCCAAAACTCTTTTGATTTTGCTAAACATACGTCCACAATTAGCTTTGAAAACCCTGTTATTATGGCCAGTTTTGACGTACAGTCATTATTTACAAACATACCCTTGAAAGAAACAATAAATATTTGTATAAATAGGTTATATGAGAATACTGACAATGTGCATAACTTCACAAAAGACCAATTTATGAAATTTAAAATTATCTGTGGAAGATTTTGTTTTTATGTTTAACAACCAATTATACTCTGAAACCGATGGCGTAGCAATGGGAAGCCCGAAAATGCTCTTTTTTTATCACGAGAGTAAATGGATAACAGACTGCCCATCTCAATTTAAACCACTATTGTATAAAAAATATGTTGATGACATATTCCTATTGTTCAGTGATGTCTCACAAGTAAACATGTTCTTAGACTATGTTAACTCTAAACATGACAACATACATTTTACTTCTGAAGTTAAAGTCAACAACTCCTTACCTTTTCTGGATATTAGGCTTGTTCATGATCATAATACCTTTAAAATCTCTGTGTACAGAACACCTACTTTCACTGGTCTTGGTTTAAATTATTATCCTTCCTACCTCTGATGTTTAAGGTTAATGCAGTCAGAACATTGTTGCACAGATGTTTTCAAATCTGTTCAGACTGGCATTCTATAAACCGAGAAATTCAATTCTTAGAAACCTCTTTTTATTTTTTTTTTAACAAATTCACTTTGGCAGTCATTCAAAAACAGATAAGACTATTCTTAAATAAGATGCTCTGCCCAGGACCAATGAATTACAATGTGTCTCGGGATATCCGATACCTTAAACTATCATACTATGGACATACTAGCTTTGTGTTACGAAAAGAACTACAGAAACTACTGAAGTTACCA
>NC_061835.1:3912614-3922614 GCF_019202785.1 Penaeus chinensis
AGTGTCAGTGCATGTTTCCGACATTTTTGCCAAAGTTTGTTGATTATTAAGGCAAGAAAATAGATGATGAATGTCACCTACCACAACACCGATCATCCCTGTGACACTCAGGGCTTACGGAAATGTGTGAAAGAAGTAACTATGGCATTTAATTAAAACAAAAAACTAGGATTAGGATCTAATAAAGGTGTCTCCTCCATCCAACCTGGCTCCATTCACGATAAACAAACCACACCCCCGACCAGTTGCAACCAAAACATAAAAACCATGCAAGGGGTATCGCCCCCCTCCTTTTTATCTTATACTTCTTTAATCTTCAGGTAGCTAGCTACCCTTAGCTTTTCTTCCCCTCCTTAAACTAAGGATTCCTCCCCCTCCTCCCCCTTTAGTTCATCAGACGGATCCTTTGGATTGCTAAGAAAATGACAAGAAACAGATTTTTCCAGATGTCATCACAGTTGCCAGTGCCCCAAGGGCACCCTAAGACATGAAATGAATTATTGACTATCTAGATGTCTTATATTACACATGAAGATCATAGGATAGTGTTTTGGTGTAATTCCCTTCGGCGGTTTTCTCTCGGGTCTCAATGGGATATATATATATGTAGATACATATAGCAACCTGTTTTCCAGAGGCGAATCTCTACCAGAGGTTCAAGGTCATCTACCATCGGCTCCCTCATTTCTATGGGTTTCCTAAAACCCATAAACCGGCCGTGCCTCTGCGCCCCATCATCTCCTCGCGTGGATCTGTGACGCACCCTGCTCATCTCCGCCACTCTCAGGACTTCATCTCCCGTGTCCGTGGAGTCTCGCCGGCGATCATGACGAGCTTGGATGTCGACTCCCTGTTCACCAAGGTCCCGCTTGATGACGTCCTCGCTTTCCTTCAGAGAAGGCTCCCCGCAGAGGATCCTTGTCTCCCTCCGCCCACCGACGTCTTCCTCCAGCTGATTCGTCTGTGTGTGGAGTCTCATTCCTTTTTCTTTGAGGGTCGCTTCTACTCTCAGACATTCGGTGTTGCCATCCAGTTTTGGCAAACCTCTTCATGGAATTCTTCGAGTCTGAGTTTCTCCCTTCCACCTCCCTTCGTCCGTCGGTTTGGCTGAGGTATGTCGACGAAGTCTTTGCTCCCTGGCCTCTCTCTCCTTCCATTCGTTTCAAGCTGCAATGGGAGCTCCCATTCTTGGACATCCTTGTTCACTGCTCTGCTGAACTCTTCTCCTTCTCCATATACAAGAAGCCTATGCATAGTGGTATGTACATAAACTTCTCATACCATCCTCTCCATGTAAAGAGAGGCGTTGCCACCTTGCTGTTCTTCCGCGCCTTCCGCATCTGTGACCCCCAGTACCTGGATGGAGATCGACTTCCTGCGTCGTTCGTTCTCGAAACTGGCCTACCTTCGTCATGTTCTCGACGTCACGTTATCCAGAGCACCGCGTATTTTCTACTAAGACTCCTCTCCTAAAGAAACTCCTCGCCAGCTCGTCTTCAGTCTGCCTTACACGGAGATCTACTCTCTCTGTCACCCTCTTCACCCTCTCAACTGCAGGCTGATCTTTCGCCAGGCAAACACTCTCCGTCGCAACTTGGTCCACACCAGTCATCCCTCTTCCTCGAAGGTGGGCACCTATGCTGTTCCTTGTACCTCCTGTGATAAGCAATACTTTGGAGAGACGGGCGCCAGTCTCACTAAGCGTCTGTCTCAACATAAGTACGATGTATCCAAGGGACACAACAACAACGCCCTCTTTTGCCATAAGCGGGACACAGGCCATCAGATGGACTGGTCAGCGGCACGAATTGTCTTTCCTTTCGCTAATGTCCACGCCCGTAGACTGGTGGAATCCTCCTTAATAAAACTGCTGCCTAATTTCAACCTTAACAGCGGCTTTTCTCCTGCCGATAATCTCCTAACTTCCCACATCCTCCGCCTTCTCCCTTATGCTGACCACCCTGCGCATAGTCCGCCCGATCCTCCGACATGATCTGACTTCCCTTCGCTTCCGTTCGTCTATCCTCCCTTGCCCCGTGTTACCGCGTTACCTCTCCTCTCTCTCTTTTATACCCCCTCCTCTCCCTTTTACCATTCATATATATATATATATATATATATATATATATATATATATATATATATATATATGTTTATATATATGTATATATATATATTGTAAATATATATATATATATATATATATATATATATATATATATATTGTGTATATATATATTTATATATGTATTGTATATATATATATATATATATATATATTTATATATATATTGTATATACATATATATACATATATATATATATATATATATATTCATAAATCTGTCTATATATATACATATATATTTATATATATTTTATATATTTATATATTTATACGTATATATATTTATATGTATTTCATATATATATACATATATATATATATATATATAATTTATATATATAGATAGATAGATAGATATTTACATATAAATGTATAAATATTAGTATATATTTATAAATATATTTATATATATATATTTATATATATATATTTATATATATGTATATGTGTATATATATTTATATATATATATGTATTTATATATATATATATATATATATATATATACATATATATGTATACATATATATACATATGTATAACAATCCTCCCTGACCTGGCCTCGAACCTAGGTCACTCCGGGTATGAGACCGGAGGGCCAGTACTAAACCAACCATGCCACACGACCCACTAAAAGGAGTGTGCAACTAGGATCTAACTAGCTTCCATAGACATTACCTATCTACTCATACATGAGTAATGATAGCGAGGTTTTACACACACTCCCCGTGGGCACTCGGTGGAATTTTTTAAAGTCCTTCTACAGTATCTTGATTGCGTTCTTTGTCTCTTTTATACGCGATAAAGTACTGCGTCACAGGAAACTTTGTCATTTTTCCTTAACTGTAATAGTTAACACTTCGTTGAATTTGCTTATGCGTATTAGGAGCATTTTCAAATATATGGACTGTAGCATTTGCACCCTGCAATTCATTACTGGTGCGGTCTATCTCATTTTTAAGTCCTTCTACGGTATCTGGATTGTGTCCTTTAAATTCTTCCACAGAATAACAAATAATGTGTTCTGGCACAGGATTCGTCAACCGCAAATACATCACCCAAAGCGATTGAACAGTGTTATGCTTGTAAGACACCATAGCCGATCTCCGGCGGAGATGAGATAATCCTTCACGCAGACTCACATCCATCTTGCTGGATATTTATTCTTCTTCTTCTAATGTCAATTTTCTGAACACACGCACACCAGCGCAAAACTAGCTAGCTCGCTGTTCACCCTCTCTGAGTCTAGCTGCCGTGGTGATCGGACGTGTTTTCGCCTCCTCTCCGCCTCGGCCAAACAACTCAGCAAACCATGGCAACTCATGGTCCCGCAACGTTAGAGGGAAATCTGGCTACACCCCTCCCCCCCCCCCCCCCCCGGGTCGATGGGGGCCAACTGAAGGGCTTCCCCGGTGCTTTCTCGTGCAGCCAGCACGAGCTCTTTTCCCTAGAGTGGTAGGGGACCCTTAGCCCAGGATGTCGAGCTTCCCTCCCAGGGTCATGGGACCTCCGCCCAAGGACACGGGCTCCCCGGTAGCGCGGTTCATAGCTGCCCCCCGCCCAAAACGATGGGCACTCCCACGGCAGCCTGGGGAATGGTTGCTCCCTCACCCAGGGTAACGGGTACAACAACCCAAACAGTGAAGACAGTGAAAACTATGAGAACATAGCAGTCTATCAGATTGGCAATGTAATAATAGTGCTTAACACAATTCTATGCTTTGTTGCTACGAAAAAAGCATAGGCTAGATTGATTATCTGTGATCAGGTCAAAAAAATCTTCGGACCGGAAGAGATCGAAAAGGCCCACGACATCATAATCGACATAACCGACTCCAGAAAACCAAGAAACACGACAAGGGACACTAAGAAGATGATAAATATCATTGTGCACACCATGATAGACAACTGTGTAAACAATGAAAACCTGGTGTTCGCAACAACAACTAACATCCCAACCCCGGACTGGACGCCACCAAAAAAAAAACAGGTATTTCTACTCCTTTTGTCAAATTCTTCCAAAAGCCTAAAAACCAAGAAGCACAGACACACCAAGAACCTTCCCTGTACAACGAAATTTTTTATAGAAAACAAAATTAATTTGTTAATCGGAATGTTCTCCGAACAACAGGCAACACTAAACAAGATGATAAAGCAGAAGCAGGAATGCAGACCCGCCCCCCCCCCACCAACTCCCATCCGACCCCCCAACCCCTCCCCCCATCAGAATGCCCTCTACCTCCACCCAGGAATCACCATCCACACTCTCCCTGCCTGCTGTACCCGAGACCAATGACCCTCCCAGCTCCCTTCCCCTCCCGCCCACCTCCCCTCTCTCCCCGCCCACAGCGAGCGAGCAGGCGTGCGCCCTTGCTGACTCGTCAGTCTCCCCGAGGACCAGAACACCTAAGCAGTCCTTGAACAGCCCTCCAGCCAACAAGCAAAGCGAAGCAAGCACACAAGTAACGCCTAGACGAAGCTTTAAAAAAAAGGCAAAATAAGAAGAAAAACAATCAAAATCAATAAATCAATCAAAATCGCCAGTGGAGTAATGCAATTCATCACCAGGTGCCAGGAGTCCCCCTTCCCACTGCACCCTCAGCTTCACCCCCAGCTCCAGTAGTGCCGACGGTTGTGATTAACAACCACGGACAGAGAACAGATGATGCTGAAGATGAAGGTTTCATGAAAGTCGTTTCAAAGAAACAAAAGAGAAAATCAAGAGAGGAACGACAAACACCAAAGCCCTTAATGGGAGCAGATCTGCCCGAGACAGTGTACCTGTACATCACTAGCTGTCATCCAGACACTAATGAAGAAGATATTGAAGAACACCTCTCGGAAAATTTCGAAAACATATTTTAATGGCCTACCCCCTCTTCATACCCCCCCCCCCCGGTGCCCAGGACTCTGCTGGTTATCGCCTGTAGCAACATTGACCTGCGTCCAGAACAGAACGACCCGACGTGCCCAGAACGAGCTATTCCGACCCTTACCGACGATTTAATGACCTTCCCCCTCGACTTCCCACGGTACCCGACACTCTACTGGTCATTGCCTGTGCCAAGTTTGACCTGCGCCCAGAAGGTAACGATAATAGTGAACTTTTATGTTGATTATACTCAAAACGTTTGTTAAAAATTCCTTATTCTCAATCACTATGTTTGTAATCATTATTATTGACGCTATTGTAGTTATCCAATGTTCACGATTTAATTGTATTGACATATCCAGTGTCCCCGACCAGACCTGTGACCGCAAGACCCTTACACTGCTATAAAACAGAGAGTCTGTACTGACATTTCCCACGAAAGAGCAATGTTGCCATATTCTTATGTTTAGTGAATATTTTGTGAACCCCTTAAAATCACAGAGAGCCGAAGTCACTCTGCCTTCAGCATCGGCTCGGGCAACACCTCAAGCTCTCTCTAAGACCGCTTCGCCTCGCAGGCGTGGCAAGAGGCCTCGCTCCTCCATGGGCGTCTGTGCCACGCCTGTCCTCTGTACACCACCTACCATATTGCCGTGCAAATAAAAGTTCTTGAAACTGCGACAACTTCTTCAAGTACCAAAACCAGTCCCATACAAGAGAGAGAGGATAAGACCACCACTAGTACATTACACATATCAAGTGTAAAAGCTCACAAGACAACTATGAGTCACAACCACTACTCTAGTTTCACTGTGTGAGGCCGAGAAATAAAGCCTGAACTGTTTTTAGACTCTGATGCCTTCCCAAGGAATGTCAAAGTGTTCTTAAACAGAAACAAGTACAACCAGAGGATTTGACAAGACACCGCCGTTAACAAGACCGACGGTCAGATTACATATGTTAAAAATAGAACACATTAATGCACAATCTCTCCTTGGACATCTTGATGACATAGAAATGCTTATAATGGAGAGAAATCTTGATATATTATGTGTAAGTGAAACATGGCTTCACCGAGATATGTCAAGCGCTTTCATCAAAATACCAAATTTCAATGTTTATAGATGCGATGCAGGACGTGGTGGAGGAGTCAGCATATATGTACGAGATACTCTCAAAACAACTGAGATATCCGCTACAACTGCAAGGAGTGCAGATGTAGAGGATATTTAGGTTAACGTACAAAGCAATATGCTTCCGTCATTCATTGTAGGCGCAGCCTATAGGCATCCTCATGGTTCCTCTGAATATTTTGATTATATAGAAAAAGTTTTTAGGTAAATGATGCTTAAAAAGAAACCTCTTTTCATCCTGGGTGATTTAAATGATGATATGAATAAACCTAATGCAAAGTTATTTAAGATTATTTAAAAAAAAACAAATTAGAACAAATGGTCAACATACCTATAAGGGTCACAGAAAACACTTCATCATTAATTGATGTAATAATAACAGAGCTGACCTCATTCTCCATACAAACGTCATTCCATGCCATGTTGCCGATCACGAACTCATAACGGTGACGCTTAATTTAAAGAAATCAAAACGACCACCACTCAAAAAAAGTTTCCGAGAATTAAGCAACTACGACTCTCAGTCATTATGCCAACAAGCAATTGCTAAGGAAGGAACTCTTTTAGAAAATTTTGCAAACAGATAATGTAAACAAACAGGTAAATGTCTTTACGCCGTTGTTACTAAAACTGTTATATGTCCTCCTGCTCCATGGATAAACAACGACATCAAGAGAGAAATAACAGATAGAAATAGCGTTCATAAAGCTTTCAAAAATGACAGACACAACATGGGACTCCAGAAAACTACAAAAAAAGAGAAATGTCAAATTACATGTACAAGGAGCCAAAACTGATTATTTTAGAAATAAATTAACAAATTGTAAAAACGACTCTGCTAAAACATGGAAAATAGTTAAAACACTTTTACCAAACCAAAAACATCACAGAGATCATCTAAACACCAGAATTAGTGCAAAATTTTCTTCGCTAAAATTAGACATCTCACATACAAACAAATAAACACTTCTAGATCTCAGCAAAATGCAGGTATGATAAGGTCACTAGCAAATACTTTCAGACCACAACCTGTAAAAATAGAAACAGTAATCTTAACAATAAAACACTTGCGTGAAATTAAGGCTGTGGGAGCAGATGGCATTGCTTTTCGCTTTATTAGAGACAGTCTACCTGCAATAGTTTACTTTCTAACGGTAATCATTAACACATCTCTAGTCACTGGTAATTTCCCATCGCTTTGGAAACATGGCATAATAACACCAGTTTTCAAATCCGGAGACACAGACGCAGTCAGTAACTATCGCCCTATTACTATATTACCTATACTGTCTAAAGTTCTCGAAAAAATCGTAGCAATATTTCTGGAGACAAATGACCTTCTATCTAAATCACAACAGCAATCAAATAAACTTGCTAACACTGCGATTTATCCAAGGCTTTTGTAACAGAAGCCAATCATTCAAAATTCACAAGGAAATATAAACAAAGGCAACATTCACAAGGAAATATCAACAATCACTCAAAATTCACAAGGATATATCAACAATCACTCAAAATTCACAAGGAAATATCAACAAAACAGGTAGTATCTTTCGGTGTTCCACAAGGATCTATATTAGGCCCAATCCTATTTACAATATGCGTAAATGACCTAACACCCATAGCCCAAAATTGCTTTCTTGTTCAATACGCTGATGATTCACAATTTCTCCACAGTGATTCAGTAAACAACTTAGGTGAAGTGATTAAAAAGACCCATGATATATTTACACTAATAAAAGGATACTTTGACACAAATGGCCTCAAGATAAATCCAGATAAGACACAATGTATCTTCCTAGGTAGTCGCCAAAATTCCAGTAAACACCATCATAAATTATGAAGACAGCTACATAAGACCGAGCACTTCTGTAAAAAAAAAACTAGGCTTACATTAACAGATTCATGACGTTTGAGAACCATGTCGCCAACATCCATAGGAAAGTAATAGGCACACTAATTTACCTAAGCCACATAAAATACAAGATCCCTGCTGAAATTAGGATATCCGTAATACAAACACTAGTTCTCAGTATAATTAATTATTGTTCTAACATCTGGGGTACAGCAATCAAAGATCACATTCAGAAAATCCAAAAATTACAGAACTTTGCTGCGAGAGTAAATTGGCTAAAAGTACAAAACAAATGTAACTATGACACTTGCGTACTAATTCACAAAATAATCCTGTTTTGTTTACCCACAACCTGTGTCCAAACAAGACAGGTAAACTCTCTACACATCAAAAGATCACGTACAGATATAGGGGCACGGCAGACACTTACACATGAATCCATGATTTGGAACAAATTACCAAATAATATCAGAAATATCAGAAACTCTAATACATTCAAAAATAAATTTAAACAATATCTCTTAAATCACCAATGACATCAGGTTTCAATATATACGAATAGGCATGACTATGTACTGTCATTAATTCTATGGGTATCTTATATTTACATGCACTGTAAAATCCCTTTTTCTGTAAAAAGAATATCTCTTAAATCACCAATGACATCAGGTTTCAATATATACGAATAGGCATGACTATGTACTGTCATTAATTCTATGGGTATCTTATATTTACATGCACTGTAAAATCCCTTTCTCTGTAAAAAGAATATCTCTTAAATCACCAATGACATCAGGTTTCAATATATACGAATAGGCATGACTATGTACTGTCATTAATTCTATGGGTATCTTATATTTACATGCACTGTAAAATCCCTTTCTCTGTAAAAAGAATAACCTTTGTATTTTATGGAATAAAGTATTTTGAATTTGAATAATATAAAGGAGTACAGATGAGAGGGAGGGAGAGGGAGGAGGGTTTAAAAAGATGATAATCATTATTATCCATTATTTATTTATGGATTCATCCTCCAATCATTCTTTCTTTTTCTTTAATGAGTATATGTGTGATTGAGCTCTCTAATTCAAAACAAGTGCTTTAGAAATCCCTTTTATTTCCCTAACCAACAGAACAACATCCGGTAACTTGTGTGGTGGATTCAAGGATATGTTCTCTCGACCAATAAATCGGAGAACATCAATAATATTCACATTCTGAATAGGGCTTGTTATATCACCTTAGCGGATTTTTTATTGAATATATCTAAGATTCCTTCAATATAGTCACGCTCATTTGGTTTGAAGTAGATTTTCATGAGCGTTTTAACAGTATCACTACCATCATTGTTATATTTTCTAAAACAAAAAAAGGACTATTCAGTCGTCTCTGATTTTGATATAACAAATTCAGTTTCACTTCGTTAGGAAGGTTTATTTTTTTTTGAGCGCATATAAGCTTATGGAGGGCATGGTAAGTACCTGACTTCACCTTTACTTTCCATTATTCTTCGTCTTTTTCCTCCTCCTTCTCCTTCTTTTCCTCCTCCTCTTCCTCCTCCTCTTTTTCCTCCTCCTCTTCCTCCTCCTCTTTTTCCTCCTCCTCCCCCTCCACGTTGCCCGGTCACCTCTTCATTATATATATGAATATATATACTATATATATGTATACCATATATATATACCATATATATAATATACATATACTATATATATATATAGTATATATATATATTATATATATATATATATATATATGTATACCATATATATATAACATATATATATATATAATATATATACTATATATATATAGTATATATATATCATATATATGGTGTATACATATATGGTATACATATATATAGTATATATATTCATATGTGTATATAGTATATATATACTATATATATGTATATAGACAAACACACAATATTTTCGTGTACATATATAATAAATTGTGCATATATATAGTATACCTATATATATAGATATATAGTATGTTTATATGCA
>NC_061835.1:3932614-3935114 GCF_019202785.1 Penaeus chinensis
ATTTTATGAACCTTGTCATTTATATGATCATTTGAGCTTAGGTTCCTGTATATGATTATTCCAAGTACTCATTCTTTATTTTCTCCTATTCAGATTTTCTTATGTTTTTCGTGTGGCTAGAACTTTAGCTTTCTTTATTACATCAGTTACCATTTGCTTATTCATGAATGTCACCTTTAAAGGGCGTTTCTTTCCCTTTTCGAATAATCCCGACCTCCTGTGGGCTATGGTATTCTGCTCCGAGAATTCGGGATTTATCACCTTGAGAATATTGACAACCAATTTCTTGTCTTCGTTGTATCACTTGATTTTATCAAATTTGCAATATTCCTTGCGTGTTGCCCAAGGTGTGACTTCAATTAATTTTTATTTACCGTCTCTGTAAGCTGTGTCTTTATTCCTTTTTTCTATGTTTTCCCCATTTTATTTACAGTTTCCTTTATTTTAGATACATCGGTATATGTAGATGTCATCTTTTTAGCCTCTTTCATTATTTGAGACTGGCTGCCAGACAAATTGCTCTAAAGCTACTTTACAGTTTCCTGTAATTTGATTACTTCATCAACATTTTTTTACAGATTCTTTGCCTCGATTTGACTACTGATGCCAATCTTAGTTTTTACTTCCACCTTTTCCTTGAGTTCTTTGATTGCCATGTCAAACTTTTCAGCATTCTCTCTCTAAATCGTTGTGTTCCTGCGCGAATTATCCACCAGTTCCTTCAAAATGTACGTTTTTTTCACGTATTTTCGAACATTCTACTGCCAGGTAGCCTCAATTCTTTTTGCTGCTTCCGTTAGCTTCAAATGTAAACAAATGTAAATATAGACCCACATGATCTTTTTGTGGTTTAAATTTTGTGTTTAACCTTATTTACATTTTTTTTTTTTTTTTTTTTTTTTTTTTTTAATGATAGTATTTATAACAGTCGCCCTTTTATCTTTACATATATTTTCCATTAATTTTGGTTTTAGTAAGATGGTGTCTCCCTGTCTAGCACCCTATTTTAGTGGTTTCTGTGTGGAGCTTGATGGTTGCTGTCCCATCTTTGTATATATCTTCTAATATTTTACAATATACCCCCTCTACTTCCTGTCTTTGTATAGCTTCTAGTACTACTGGTATTTGTACAGAGTCAAATGCCTTTTTGTAATCGATGAATGCCATATACAGGGTTTCCTATTATCGTTTACATTTTTCTTATATGAGTGAGCGTGTGAATATGGTCTATTGCTGAGAATTCACTGCGGAAGCCAGCTTGTTCTCTAGATGGGTTAGAATCCAGGCTGTCAGAGATGCGAGCTGTGATGACTTTTGTGAAACAGTTTGTAAGTAACTGAACGGAGACTTTTAGGTCGGTAGTCTTTTAGATCCTTTCTATCTCCTTTTTATGTATCGAAATAATTGCTGCATTTTTCCAGGCTTTCGGAGTTTGTCCGATGAGAAGGCATTTGTTAAAAAGATTGGCTAGTTTCACTGTTGCAATTTCTCCTGCATCTATTATAAGGTCTATACTAATACCGTCTTCACCTGGCGTTTTCCCTCTCTTCATGCCTTTAAGCTTTATTTTTATTTCTTCTGTTGTGATGTTAGGTACGTCTCTAGTTACCTCGTTCGCTTCTATCCGTGGCTGCTCATTTGAGTTGTTTTAATCCCTGTAAATGTCTGCCACTACTCTTATTTCATTCTTATTATATGTTATTCCGTTTGATTTCTTTATTGCATACATTTGATTTCTACCTATTCCGAGTCTCATTTTAGCTGTTTTCATGCCGGTACCCGAGATCAGTTTCATTTATTATTCAAGTATTAAATTTCTGTACATATCTCGTCTTTTTATTTATAGTCTTTTTTAGTTCAGCTAATTCTATTTTGTCCCACTTTGACGATACTTTCATGACCCTGTTTTTGCATAAACTCTTTAGTTCTACCGAAAGCTTGTTGGAGCTTTGCTTGACGTTCTTACTGCCTACTGTAAGTTCAGCTTCCTTTATTAAGTCATTGAACTGTTTGTTGATTTGGTTAATGTTAAGATCTTCGTCGCTGAGAAGTGAATATCTGTTTTCTATGCTAAGGTTAAAATCTGTCACTCTGGTCTTCAAGTTAGCTAACTTTGGCTGCGGTTTTCATATGAGTTTGTTCCCTTCCCTTTTGAGGTGTAATTTAATTTGACCTCTGAGCATTGTATGGTCGCTGCCAACATTTACTTTATTAATAACTTCCACATATTTTACTGTATCGTGCCTATTTAAAATTATGAAGTCATTTTCGTTTTTTGATGTCAGATGGCGACTTCTATGTCCACTTCCACTCTCGTCTTTTTTCGAAGAATGGATTCATGATATTGAGCATTTGTCACCTCCCGTTCCTAGTGCCTTTTCTTGCCAACTAAATTAACATCTTCATAGAAGCTCTCTATGTTTTCATCACTGTGGCTGCAAGTTGGAGGATAGACTTGAACAATTTTTAAGTTGTACCTAATATTTAGTTTTATTGTTAC
>NC_061835.1:3947614-3982614 GCF_019202785.1 Penaeus chinensis
CTTTACAGTTGAGAGCCTTTGCACTGAATCACGCATGCTATTTTACTCCGAGGCTATGCACGATTCCACCAACTTTCCCTTACCAAACTAACTATCCTACGATCCCTGCTTCCTACCTTTACTTCTCCACGTATACCTACTCCTTTCTCCATTCACATGGATACCCTTCTCTCCCATTCTCCTTTTCCCCATCTCCAACCTCTTCCGTTTTTTTTGTGTGTTTTTTTTTTTTTCCATTCTGTCCCTCGATGGCTCCATTCATTCCTCCAGTATTAATTTTTACACGGATGGCTCCAAATCCACCTCCGGTGCTGGTTTTGAAGTAACCTTCCCAACTCGCACTTTCAAATACCTCTCCCTCTGCTACAAACGAATCAAGTGTTCTTACTACAGAATTGTATGCACTCATTTTTACCTTATAATACATATAGTGACACCTTCCTCTTTCACTATTTTTACTGACTCCCATAACATAAAACTATCAGACTTTGATGGGTGACAAACCATGTTGGAATCGCCGCGAATCACCATCCACGTTTTTTACATATTCCAACCACAGATTATTATCCCCACTTTAAGAACTTCTTGTATAACCGATGGCAATATTTCTGGTCAAGTCCCTGCACTAATAAAGTATATACTGTAAAACTATCAGTCTCCTCCTGGTCAGCTCCTTAGCATTGGAACAAATGTTGACTCTCGCCCAATTATGTATTGGCCATAACACATTCTGATCCACCCCTATGTTCCCTATGTAATGTCCCTCTTTCAGTTCCACACAATTTGTTGTCCTGTCCACACTTTGATGCAGCCCATACCTCTGCTTTCCCCCACCTATTTTCCCTTCATCGACCTCCCACCCTATCAGACATCCTTACAGAATTTTACCCATCATAAACCTTTTCAATATTAATCTTGATAGTTGATGTATAGCAACTAACTACTAATTCAACCGCCCTTCACTACCCTTTACTGTACCTTTCTATAGTGCAATATGACCTTAGATGTCTTGCACTTTTATTTTGCTTTTAACCTTTAACCATTAACCGCCATCAGCCTAAATCAATCCAATGCCTCTTCCAATCTTTTCCAACTTTATATGTCTTGCTTTTTATTGTTTCCAGTCTTGGCCCCCAAGTATATCTTTCACTTATGTCTGTTCCCGGATCCACGTCGCCCTTATCCGATCTCTTAGGCTAATTCCCTGCATTAACCTCTTCATCCCTCTCTGAGCATATATTTGTTTCCTCTCCAGTAATTTAGTTATAGTCCATGTTTCTGATCCATAGGTCATAGCTGGGAGGACACATTGGTTAAAGACAGGTCCGGATTATCCTATAGGCTAGTATAGGCTGCAGCCTAGGGCCCCTCAAGCTTGGAGGCCCCAAGCTTGAGGGGCCCTGCTAAAAGATTTTCAATTATATATATTTTCTTATTGAGTATAATATTTTAACATTTTGCATTGCTGAATAATTCAGTAAACTTAAAATAAAATTTCAACTTTACAAAAGGAGGCCCAGGAATCTGAAAACCCAATTGAAAAAAAAAAAAAGTGACCTCTGTTTGTTGCCCCTTATTTGAGATAAAGGGCCCCTATTTGAGGCCCTTTATTTGAAATAAGGGGCCCCGATTTGAAGCCGTTTATTTGAGATCAGGGGCCCCAGTTTGACTCTGTCTGAGGGGACCCCATAATTTCATTAGCCTAGAGACCTCTTTTTAAACATAATGGCAAGGAGCCTCTTAGTATGCTACTGTGTCTGCCGAAAGTGCTCCAGCCTAGACTGATGCATCGCTTAATTTCCTCTTCGCTAGATGTGTTTGTCTGTACGAGTTGCCCTTGTCCATTACCTCTAGGTCTTCGCCTTGTAGATGTATCTGTACGAATTGAACTCTACTGTTGAACATGATCTTAGTCCTTTTCTTGTTCATCCTAAGTCCAGCTTTCAGACTTTAAGCGCTCTTTGTATTTCTTCTGCTGTGATGTTAGTTACCGCATTTGCTTCTATCCGTGGCTGTTCATTGGAGTTGTATAGATCCCTGTAAAAGTCTTCCACTACTCTTATGATTTCATTCTTATTATATACCACTTCTCCGTCTAATTTCTTTATTGCACACATTTGATGTCTCCCTATTCCGAGTCTCCTTTTAGCTGTTTTCATGCTGGTACATTTATCATTTGAGTACTGTATTTCCGTACATCTTCTCTCTTTCTATTTATAGTCTTTGTTAGTTCAGCTAATTCTAATTTGTCCCTATTTGACGATACTTTCATGACCCTACATTTTTGCATAAGCTGTTTAGTTTCTACCGAGAGCTTGCTGTAGCTATGCTTGACGTTCTTACCACCTACTTCAAGTGCAGCTTCCTTTATTAAGTCATTGAACTGTTTGTTGATTTGGTCAGTGTCACTGAGAAATCAAATTTGTTTTAGATGTTAAGGATAAATTCTGTTGCTCTAGTCTTCAGGTTAGCTAAAATTGTCTGCGGTTTTTTGTATGAGGTTATTCCTTTCCCTCTGAGGGGTAATTTAATTTGGCCAACATTAACTTTTTTTTATATCTTCCATATGATTTACGCTATCACGCTATTTGAAATTATGAAGTCAATTTCGTTTTTGATGTCAGATGGCGACTTCCATGTACACTTCCACTCTAGTTTTTTTTCGAAGAATGTATTCATGATATTGAGTAATCGAGCCACCACAAAATTGATTAACAGTTGTCCCCTCTCATTCCTAGCCTATTTCGTGGTTCCCCACTACGGTTTCTCCTTCTGTCTTTTTACCTATTTTGGCATAATTATTGTGAAGTGGGATTTTACTCTCTTACCGGTTAAATGAACATCTTCATAGAAGACGAACAATCTTTAAGTTGTAACTATTGTTTACTTTTATTGTTGCCGAAACCACTCTTCTGCTTATACTATAGAATTCTATAATGTTCTTTTCTAAATGTTTGTGAAATGAGAAACCTACCCCTAATTCCTGCTTGCTACCCTGGGGTTTACTTGTCCAATAGAGCATGTGTCCATCATATAGTATTTTCTGTTCTTTGCCTAGTCTTCTAACTTAGCAGAGTACTACAACATCACATTTAATGAAAGAGGATTCCTCAAATAATTCTGGTAAGTCGGATTCAGTTCTCATAGTCCTTATATTATGTGTGCAAAGGTTCATCAACGTGGGGCGGCTTGTCTTTAACTTGAGATTTTTAGCACCCTCTGCTCGTCGCCGTAACCAGGGATTTCTTCGCCTCCTTGGAATGAGGGCCGTTGCCCCCCACCTACTGACTTAGGTGTATCTTGGTGGGAGGGGGAGTAGTTTAGCCTGGATGCCAATGATAAGCCCCTCAAGCAGAGATGGCCCTGTCTAGTGTGGACTCCAGTGAGCACACACACACACACACACACACACACACACACACACACACACACACACACACACACACACACACACACACACACACACACATATATATATATTTATATACATATACATATATATATATATATATATATATATATATATATATGTATATATATATACAAACATATGTGTATATATATATGTATATATACATATATATATGCATATATATACATATGTATACAGGTCTGTTGTTGCAGGGATTTATGTATCATTCTATCTTCAGGATGTAAGCATCACTAAACAAGATCCTCCATCTGCCACAGAACAACCTTGGGAAATATGGTTCATATCATTTGTATTCATACAGAGGGCGAAAATCTCTTCTTAGGGAACAAGATCTTTGTCCTGTTTATCAAGTCCCGAGGCTGAACTCAAAGCCCTACCCAACAGATGACAACAGTTCGATCAGAAGATGGTTAGATCCTCCCAAATAATGCTGATGTGTGTGTGTGTGTGTGTGTGTGTGTGTGTGTGTGTGTGTGTGTGTGTGTGTGTGTGTGTGTGTGTGTGTGTGTGTTTTGTGTTTTTTTTTTTTTTTTTTTTTTTTTTTTTTTTTTTTGTGTGTGTGTGTGTGTGTGTGTGTGTGTGTGTGTGTGTGTGTGTGTGTGTGTGTGTGTGTGTGTGCGTGCGCGCGCGCGCAAGACATATAAAGTATGAGAGCTTTGGGCTGAGTATTTCAAACATGGCCATGGGTGCTTTTATGATCTCAGTGCTTGATTCTCCCATTACCGAAGAACCTTCTATCCTGACAGGAACCAGAGAGACAGTCTCCAAGTTGAAATGCTGAAGTCTGTTAGTAAACTCACGGCTTGCGGACTTGATTCTTTCTTGGCTACCATCTGGTAGTCCTTTCCCCCAAACAAATTGAAAGCTCATCATTCAGGGTGAATTGCTTGTGCTCATCCTTTAGTGTTACTTGCAGCCTACATCGATCTCAAGAAGGCATTCAGATCATTATTTCAGGAAATCCTGAGACTCGAGGCTGCTTGACAAAGATTAATGGATTAATAGAAAGCCTTACACACTGGCACCCAAAGTGCTATACTTTGGGGGACATATCTAGCTTCTTTCTTTTAAATCTAAGAGGTAGATTGGGCTGTGCATCAACACTTGGGTACAACGGTCATCAAACATTAGATAATATTAAGGTTACATTAGAGTCACACAGTTCTACATATCTCAATAGTGTAGCTCAGGACTATAAGCTGTCACAACAGGAAATGACCGGACAAACTTTGACTAGTGGTTGGAGCCAATTGTGCTGTATGATAATAAGATTAGGTTACATTCAGCTTTTGAATACAGTATCATTAACTGCTATTTTTTTTATATATTTCCAGTGGTTGGCGGTCGACAAGTCTTCAATTGCTGGTAATTCTTCAAGTGTTACACAATGGGAGTGTATGTCATGTACGTCAACAAGTAAACATGAATACCAGCAAAGTTGCACAGACTGAGTTTACATGCAGCTTATTTCCTTCACTGTTGGGCCCCACACTGCATGGTGATTTGGTTTGTGACGGCAAAAAAGAAAGTGTTTAATCATCTATAGATGGCTGAAAACTCTGAAAATGGAGAAGGCCATTCTGACCCAGAAAAAAAACATCAAAATGACAGGAAGTCTCATTCCTGCAAAATATGTAGAAAGATTTTTACCAAAAAGAGTAGTCTTACGTGTCATATGAGGTTGCACACAGGTGAGAAACCATACAAATGTACTGAATGCGAACTTAAATTTACTCACAAAAGTACACTGTTACACCACACGAGACTCCACACAGGTGAAAAGCCATATGTTTGTGGAATATGTAATAAAAGGTTTCGGCAACGCTCAAATTATACACTACATGAAAAAATACATACAAAAGAAAAACCGTATAAATGCATCGACTGTGGCAAACAGTTTGCTCAAAGAGTTCATCTTACAACACATGTCCGCCTTCACACAGGAGAAAAGCCTTATACTTGTGATGAGTGTGATCAGAAGTTCTTTCAGAGATCCCACCTGACCCGTCACACTAAAAATCACAAGAAGAGACAAACTAAATACTGTGATGATGTCAGCAGGTCAGCAGGTCCTTCAGGAAATGTGAAACCAAGACAAACATATGCAAGTGATAAACATTCAGAAGAGCATTCTGTGACAGATGATAATCAGTATTTACATTTTGAAAGGCAAAATAGGTTTACTCTGAAGTGTGAACATTGCAAAAAAATATTCATCAAGAAGTCACACCTACGAAGTCACATGTTCATCCATACAGGTGAAAAACCTTTCAGTTGCACCTACTGTGGTAAGAAATTTGCAGAGAAAAGTAGTGTAAGACGCCATCAGAAAATACACAAGGAAAAAAAGGGATGTAGTGAACTTTCTCATCATAGTTCAGGGGATCCCATCACCACGCTTTCTTCAGATACTCGAGGGCCAGCACGAATTACACCTCATTTAACGATAAGTGAATCGAAAATGGTAGCCTTCAATAATGCCAATGCAAATTTCAGACTAGAAACAAAGTGCACAATGAATATGCTTACACCAATTCAAGAAGATAGATACACACCTGATGCACCATGCTTTTCTGAGGTTGGGGCAACAGAATATGGATTTAAAAGTGAATTACATCCAACAAAACAAACTACTAATACAAATAATCTGACGACAAATTACTTAACCGCTGACACAGAAAACACAAAATCAAAACCAGTTTTAGATAAACTTATTCATAGAGATCCCCTGGTTGGATGCCGCAGTCATTGCGACAACCATTCTGAATTACTAGCCAGTGTAAGCAAATTAAAGGTTTCATTGGATTATGACATCAACAAATCTCCATCGGACTTGTTCACAATCAATTGTAATGAGTCATCAATAATACAAGTAAAAGATATCAAGGAAGAAATAGATTTCTTTCAAGAAGATTTAGATATGTAAATCACGCCTGTTTCGTCACATTTGTAAGGAAAAATAAAAGTATCTAATAACACCAAACCCCTACGTCCATTTTAACAATATCTATCGGCACAGCAAGAGCCACATGTCTTTAATCTTATTTGTATCTATTCTGGATTTTTTTTAGTGGCTGCTGGTTTACAACCAATTCAAAACCATGTATGATTATATCAACGCCGTTATTGAGAACACAGTGTTGGGAAGTCTTGTAACTAGGCTGTTCAGTTACCCTAGGAGTAGGGCCGGATAAAGACATTTTATTCTATCGGGGTGCCGTATCGCTCTGGACGTTGGCCATCATGGAACGCCAGTCTTCTCTATCCGTTGTCATGAATAGCTGCACTAGTGTTACTCTCTCTCAGTCCATCAATGTATTTCAGGCGTTGTCTTCCACTTGATCTCTTTCCCTCAAACTTTCCTGTTACATAACCTATGAATTGTAATTCTTTTTCTAATCAGTTCCATTAATGTTCGTTTTGTTCGCATTCTTACTTCCATTAATCCTTGTTTTCCATAGTTACATTTCTGCTACTTCTAGGTTCTTTTGTATCTGTTTATTATTGATAGCTCAATGTTGGTGACCACGTGTTTTACATTATTGATTTTTATTATTGATATCCTCTGTATTTCTTTCTCAGTTTTCCCATCCCATGTTTCAGGCAACCTAGATCGCTGAACCTTTTTTTTTTTTTTTTTTCGTGTGTGTGTGTGTGTGTGTGTGTGTGTGTGTGTATGTGTGTGTGTGTGTGTGTGTGTGTGTGTGTGTGCGCGTGCGTGCGTGCGTGCGTGCGCGTGCGCCTGTGCGAGTTATTACCATAACCCCAGTTTTCTTTTTGTTTATTGTTAGTCCGTTATTTTACTTGATTCTGTTAATGCTGCCACTAGTTCTTGAAGCAGATTTTTTTTTACTCTGCCAACAGTACTGTCTTCAGCATACCTGATGTTATTGCTGTTTCTTCCAGCCCCTGACACACGCTTTGGGTGACTGATATCCCTCATAATTATTTCACTCTGCAGATTGAATAAATAGGGTGACATCACACACTGTTACCTTACACATCTTTCTATTTTCTGCTAATCCGACGTTTCATCTCTTACTTTCACTGTTTCTTCTTGTTTCCAATATGTTTCCTATCAAACTTGCATATCTTCCATCTACTCCTATTCTAATAAGCATATCTATTAGTTCTTTATGTCTGACTCTGCCAAATGTTTTTTCGAACATTACATTTTTTTGTACTTCAATCATCTTCTCTGTTGATCTTCCTATCACATAAATGGCTTTTCTTGTGCCCTTACTTTTCGTAGTAACCCTTAAAAAACATTTTTGTCATATAATTCATGATAATGAATTACATTCTTGTGACTTTTGGATCTTAGGTATGACTATGAATATACATTTGTACTGTTGACTTTTGGGTGCTGTACATCTTATTGGTTATCTCATTCTGTACCTCCAGCATTTCTCCTTCATTTCCTTCTTCACTTTTTGCTTTTCCTTTTTAGTGCTACTTCTGTTGCTTCTTTCATAATGTCTAGCTCCTCATTATTTTGTATGTATCCAGATTCGTCTGTTTTATCTGCAAATAATTTTCTAATATATCCGTACCATCTATCATTTATTTCGTTTAGTTCCATGACTACTATTCCATACTTCTTTATTGCTACATTCTGATTGTATTTTCTTTTGCTGGTGATTTCTCCTAATTCCTCGTACCTGTTCAGTTTCTGTGCATCTTTCATTCACCCATTCTTCTTTTGCTTTCGCGCATTCTTTGTGTAATTTCCTATTATGTTTCTAAGTAACTTTTCATCTTTATCTTTTATGTCCTCCTTTCATTCATTAATGAATGGATTTTTTCCGTCTTATTTTAATGTCTCCTAGCTATTCTTAACCACTATGTTGAACAGTTTTTTTTTTCTTCATTCTTAAGTTCATTTTGTTGTTGCTTCTTTCAATTTCTTGTTTTAGATCTCTTGATTTTCAGTTTCATTGTTGCTAGCACTGGATTATGATCGGTAACACCATCTACCCCTGGATACGTTTTCACCTGGATTCTATTTATATTTCCTAGGTCTATCTCCAAGCCTTTGCATATTCTCCATGGATATCGTTTAAAGCATATGTTCATGATGATTTGCACGTTTTCTGAACACCATGCTATCCATCTCGTGCCCCTTTCATTTGCTTTACCTTGTCCACACTGGCAACAGTGTCTTTAAAACTTCATTGCCCACCTTAACGAGAATTACTTCTTTGCACTGTTGTTATTATTCATTTATTTCTCTACAGAATCTGTCTATTTCTGCGTACTACCATGTATTATGTTTATGTTAAATATTCTTCCTGTTAATTAATATGTCCATCAGATATTGCCCAGTAGCTCATGATGCCTCTGGATACGGTGTTTGACAACAGAATGCCCACTCCCCTGTGTCCCCTCCTGAGTATATTAACTGAATTCCTTCTGTTACTACACATCCTGCTCCCGGCCAACTGATTTCTCCGAGGCCTAGTATGTCAGTTTCACTCTCTTTCTTTCTCTTTTAGTGTTTCCCCGCTTCGTATATTCTTAGCGTTCCATGTAACGATTCGTAGATTGTATTTGCCTTATTATTATTCAGAACTCTTATTCAATGAAAAAAGGGAAAATCATACATCATTTGTTTTTTTTTTATCCGGTAAACACGCAGGTAAAATAATAATAATGATAATAATAAAATACTACTACTACTAAAACAATAATCATGAAAATTATACTAATAATGTTTTACTTGGAAGGAATTTGTAACGAAATTAAATGCAACCAACTACATTTCATTCTAATTATTACATTTGATCACATGTTTCATTTAGCTAATCAATGCAACAGATATGATAAAAAATGTAAAATATTGCAAGTACCTAAGTATGTAAATAAATTAATGTCACTCATGTTTATCTACTGAGTATGCCAAAGGGTCAGTGAAAAAACACTCTAGGGCTAGATTTGACCGGCAGTGATTTCCTTCGCTCGACGACCAGTTCAAGGCTCCACCAGACCCGACCAAGGGGCTGAAATCATAAGAAAATTGGAACGGTTGCAAGTCGCTAGGTTCTACGTTCTTTATCTCTTTCAAATGATAAGCTAAGTTTTTTCTTAATTCCCCATGAACTGCAAATCCTATGTAAACATTACAATTGACCCTTTAATTTAGAATTAACGCTGATCACTGCTCTGGAGTACTGAATAGTATTGCATATTTCTCTTTAACGAGAAGCATACACAATAAAAGCGGTTCATAGATAATACCTGTGTGTAGAAACAAGTAACGAAACTTGTGTTATCATTATTTGAAAAGTTTTATTTTACTTAACAGCTGCAAGATTCCCTTTCACCAATCACCAGACCCATATTAAACGGCTGTTCAGATGTCCGATCACTATTACTTTGGACTACACTTAAATCAGTACTTATAGTATTCCCATGCAGTGAAATTAACGGTTGGAAGTATGTAATGAAATAGATTATAGAACAATGAAAAGTAAAATAAAAACACAAGCTCTGTGATCATCAGTGTCTTCAGTGATTTTCAGCCACATCATAAAAGAACAAATAGTGAGTAATCGACAAAAGTACCGTCGAACAGCCTGAACCACATAAAGTATTAGTAAATGCATTAATGATGCGTACACCTCTGTTATTGTTATTAGTTAAGTGTTATTACTTAATTCTCATGTTTTGTCATTAATGTAAGCAACATTAATAGGCCTCCGGTGGGGGGGATTTCTATTATTCAAGAAGCAACTCATCTCTTCTGTTTCTCAATAACACAACGAAACTCAAGCAACGAAACATGTTATTGCTAAGTATATATGCGTATAGTATCAAAGAAAATGGAAATAATTCATTTCGAAAATATGAGAAAATGATTTTAGCAAGTGAAATATAACATTATCATAAGCAAAACTAATAAACCACGAATAATTGATGCATTAACAAACTTACAATTAATCAATTATAGTACTGCTGCAAGGTCTCAGAATTAACAAAGAAGCATTGCATTTACTATATACATTTGGAATTGATATACAATAAAAATGTTTTCTTCAAATGTCAAACAAAGTGTAATCCTCAATGCAATTTGCAAATGCTCTAATATTTCAAATTTGAATCTAATGAAGTTATTAAACGACGAAGACCGCAAATGCAAATTTATTTGCGTTTGCGGTCATCAGCGTTTAATAACTTCATTAGATTCAAATTTGCAATATTAAAGCATTTCTAAACACAAACAATCCTAGCTTATGTTCATCAAATATTATAGACACAACCAATACTTGCAATTTTTTTATCGTGTATTATAGAGACAAATAACTCTTGCCTATTTTTCCTCAAGTACTGTAAACACAAACAAGCCTTGCGTATATTTTTCATAATATTAATCATTACCTATGCACTGTATTGCATACAGTAAGAATTTTCGATAAAACAATCTACCATATTATAAATGTAACAATACACATAACGAGGCAGGACCGAGAACATAGCAATCTTGCAATTCTACCAATCGGAATCAGAGGGCAATCATTGACACGCTGGGGAAGCCGTCTTATCACACTAGCGAAAGCTGATGACTGTTTTCGCTTTAAGTGTGGCAATATCAGCGTCTAGACCAGTGCTAAACTACACATTTGATGTCATGTGTATTGTTAACAAAACCATTTTTTTATCTTTATTAATAGTTTACATTTTTGTATGTGTGATGAAAATAACATACGTATGCAAAATTAAACGTATTTTTTCATCGGTATCCTCGCGACCCCTAGAAACCGGCCTCGTATCACCTACGGTTACAAACACACCCAGTTAAGAACCAATGGTCTAGACTCTAGGCACACACAAGTAAATGAGTGTGTCTATATATATATATATATATATATATATATATATATATATATATATGAACCGCATTCATGTTGACAAATGTAGAAAAGGTATGAATGATAATGAATATCTTCACAATACAAGAGATGTATTTGACCGGTTTCGATTATATCTTCGACAAAAATATATACATCAAGGGAATTACAGAGTATATATATATATATATATATATATATATATATATGTATATATATATATATGAGACATGAGCTGACGAACCATCGTCTCCACAGTGCGATGCATCGGCTATTGCGGAGCAGGGGATTGTTGCTCTCACAAGGGTAATCAAGCCTCTCTTGCCAGGTGTTCGTGGCAGTGTGAAGACAACAGTGTCCACTGTCTCCTGGAGCATGACAATGTCAATGTTCCTTGATCGCACTACTGCTTGGAGAAAAGCGTTCTTAGCAGAGAAGCTATTAGATGGTGTGTCATGATATTACTCAGTGATAGTTACATCAGAGACATCGTCGGAGTCTGACAACATCATTGCGAGGTCCTCGCTGGTTGAGGGCTCCTCGTCTGTTGTCAGGCTATCCTTGGGTCCACTGGGAGGTGGAGAGCCTTTGGTAGCTCTGACTTTGGTTGGTTCGGCTTTTCTCTCAGGCTTTTTCTTGGCTGGCCTTGCTGGCCTTGCCTGGGCAAGGTCAGGGTGATCTGGCTCTGGCTGCACAGATTCAGCCTGTTTTGGCTCTGCCTGTGAAGGCATGGCCTGGTTTGGAGTGGGGAGGGGAGTCTCGTCCTGGGGTGAGGGTGAGGCTTGTTTTGCTCTAACCAGCTTTCTTCCCTTCAGGGCTGCGACAGTCTGGGTCATTGCTGTCATGGCAACCGAAACTGCCTTCTCGGCCTCCTCACTCGACCTCCCCTGGGCTGTTGCTACTGCTGAGACAACAGCAGTTAACAGGAGAGTCATATCGTCCTCGTCAAAGAGGAGATGATCATCTGTTGGGGAGGTTTTTGTGGTGCTCTTAGAACCTTTTTTCTTTAGTTTCTTTTTCTGCACCTTTGGCATTGTCGGAAACTCCTTTTTGTTGGAGACATCCGGTGTCGGCTGAGGGGCGGCTTCCTTCCTCTTAGGAGGTCGGGAGGCCTTTATGCTTTTGTTCCTTTCCCAGACATGGGTGCCCGGTGGGGCAGGAACAAAGTCTGGTCACTTTTGAGCAACCTCTTGTCGCCTGAGGGCCGCCTCTTTCCTGACAGAGCAAGTCAGGCTCCAGGCATGATGCTTCTTGGCACAGTTGGGACATTTGGCTGTTGTATCCCTCTTTTCCTCTTTGTATGCCTTGAGGCATACCTCTGTGTTGTGTGCCTTGCTACAGACAACACATTTAGGCTTGGCTGTACAGTTAGCCTGGTGGTGACCGTATTTCTGGCACTTGAAACACCGAAGTGGTTCTGGCACATACGTTCGAAGGTTGTTGGTGCCCCAGTTACCCAGATCAAGGGTAGTGGTTGGGGCACCTTTCATGGTCACCAGGACTTGCCTGGTTGGAGTCTTCCCCTTCGACATTCGGGAAGCCTGCACGACCTATGGGTGTGAAGCGATCAGCTCCACATCGTATGAGACTGTGAAGCCAAGTAGCACCATCTTGGTTCTCTTATCCTCGGGACTTAGTGGGGAAAGACTCACTTTCCTCCCATCGGCTAGCTCCTTCGTTTCCCGGAGGAAATTCAAGGTAGCTTGATCTTTGGGCATTATGATCATGCCCTGATCTCGGGCGACCCGGATCGACAACCGGATTTTCCGTTGCAACTCCAATGCCCTGACCAATTGGTAGGCCTTGTCGAAGCCTTCGGGTTTAGCTGGCACTTTGAACTGGGCGAAGCGTTTAGGGGGTCCCGACTCTTCATCAGAGTCGGTCTCCGGCCTCGGACGCTTCGGCCCGCCCTTTCGGCTTTCGGGCTTGTTTGTGGAGGCAGCAACTGATGCGGCTGGTTCAGCCTGCTCTCCCCTCTCAATCGGGAAGGCCGTCTGAGAACTCAGGGGCCTCCCTGGCTTAGCTGTTGGCCTGGAGAGGCCAGCTCGCGAGTCAAGATCTTTGACTATTCGGTGGACAGACCTATTGGCTTCGGTCTTGTCCACCTTAGCAGCAGGGGTGACAGTGTCATCCTGTGCATGGGGCCTTCTTTTGCCACCAGAAGGCACATATGGCTTCATGGTGACTGCCGTGGTCTGGGCCTTGCGCGGTTCGTCAACATTTTTATCAGTCTGTGGGGGGTGTTTGTTAATTTTTTCCATAAATTGGTAAGTGCTTCATCCTCTCACGCCCCCACCCACCACGGAGTCCAACAAGGGGAAGCTGAGTGTCAGAACCAGTGTCTAACAGCAACAGGAGTGATGAGAGGATATACGCAGCCAATAGCCATTGTGACGGCGCTCACGGACCATTGTGAGTGCCAATGGCGGCATGACTGCTTTACCCTAGCCTCCCGGGGGAGACCAGCCGATTAACCGTGACCGGGCCGGGATCAGGCCGCCTGTCTTGCTGGAATAGAGGACCAAAGAGGCGTGTTGCTAGCCGCAGGGCGTACTCGTTCACGGCATCGCTCAACCTCCAGGACTCCCGTCTCCACAGCGCACAAGGCTGCCACGCACGGCAAATGCGTGGGTAGGTGTAAACCCCTGGGGAGAGACCAGAGGGGATGCCCTTCCACCAACGAGACATCATTGTTTGGAGCCCTTTTGCTCAGCCCTCTGAGGCAGCCACCCAAAGGTTGCTTCGCTGCAGTGAGGTTAGAGGAGTCTTGCACTTTTACCAGGCAGTTCCTTTCATCCCTTTGAAGCAACCACCCAAAGGTTGTTTCACCTCAGTGAGGAAGGAAAGGACCTATGTCTTTTCAAAGGGATTCCTTCTTCCCTCTGAGACAGCCACCCAAAGGCTGCCTCACCTCAGTGAGGGAAGGGAGGTTTTGCACTTTTGCCAGGCAGTTCCTTTCATCCCTCTGAAGCAACCACCCAAAGGTTGTTTCACCTCAGTGAGGAAGGAAAGGACCTGTGTCTTTTCAAAGTAGTTCCCCCTTCCCTCTAAAACAGCCACCCAAAGGCTGTTTCACCTCAGTGAGGGAAGGGAGGTTTTGCGTTCTTGCCAGGCAGTTCCTTACATTCCTCTGAAGCAACCACCCAAAGGTTGTTTCACCTCAGTGAGGAAGGAAAGGACCTGTGTCTTTTCGAGGGGATTCCTCCTTCCCTCTGAGACACCCACCCAAAGGCTGTTTCACCTCAGTGAGGGAAGGGAGGTTTTGCACTTTTGCCAGGCAGTTCTTTTCATCCCTCTGAAGCAACCACCCAAAGGTTGTTTCACCTCAGTGAATAAGGAAAGTACCTGTGTCTTTTCAAAGTGTTTCCCCCTTCCCTCTGAAGCAGCCATCCAAAGGCTGTTTCACCTCAGTGAGGGAAGGGGGGTCTTGTCCTTTTGCCAGCTGGTTCCTTTCATCCCTCTGAAGCAACCATCCAAAGGTTGTTTCACCTCAGTGAGGGGGAAAAGGACCTGTGTCTTTGTGAATTCCTCTTCCCTCTGAAACAGCCACCCAAAGGTTGTTTCACCTCAGTGATGGAAGAGGAGTCCAGCACTTTTCAAGGAAGTTTCTTCAACCCTCAGAAACTGCCATCCAAAGGCTGATTCACCACAGTGAGGGGGAGAAGCTAACTTTCTAGGCTGTTACAGTGGCGGGACGTGAGTTCGGTTCTGTCTAGCAGCAGCTATTTCGACAGAACCAGGCTGAGGGCCTGACGAAGGGAAGGGCTCCTACCTGCCTATCATTCCTAAACGAAATATCTAGAGTGGTAGTCATCAGATGGTCTGCCATACCAGTCCCTAGCAAAAAGATTGGCAACTCTCTGTGCACCGTAAGGCAGGCACGCTAAGGCCCCCCAGACACAACCTCCCCTGCGGGAGGTTAAGGTCTGCCCACGTCCGAGCACGAGCTCGATGATGGGGTCCAGTTCACCAGAAGGTACACAGAGAGTAATCCTAATGCCGAAAATTCCATAAAGGAAAGAGTAGGCTACAGGGCACGAAGCTAATTGCAATTAAGCAATGGGCATCGCGGCAGCATCGAGGGGTGGACACCGAAGCGGCGCGGTATCGCGTAAGCGTCGAGGTCGAATTTGCCGGGGGACGGGTCCGGTGTATCTCTTTAAAAAAAATCTCTTTAAGTCTCCCCGGCAAAAAATCCATGATAGAGGGATCATGGTAACCTTCTTCGCTCTGTTCAGCTTAGCGCCACCTGCTGCACCCCGTCGAACGCCTTTCCGGTAAGGTTCTTCCTTGGCGTGTTCCCTGTGAGTTAAGCGAAACGAGCTGGGGAAATTTATAAATAACCTACTCTATGCTGCGAATCTGTGATGGGTACTCGTGACATGCCCTACGGGTATCTATCACGAATCACACGATCGCTTGGAATTTACCCAAAACATGCCAGCGACTGCTAGAGGGAGAGCAGGGTGTGATTAATAAGCGAATAACGATTCTAGCTTAAACCCTAGTCCTACATTAATTAATGGACGTAATTGTGGGTCACACCGACTCAAAAGTTGCCGAACGTATGAATACCTGTACCTACTATCGTTACGTCAGAGCATAGATCTATTAGGCACATACGTAACCCCGGGTTAATCAGGCGTTACAAGCTCCGTTCCAGCGCCGATGGAGGAATGCGCTTCCCTATGGTGCAACAATTTCAAATCACCAAATTAATGGGAACAGCGATCTGTCTCTCGAGCCATTTCACGTGCCAATCGACCGGAAGTGAGAGAAAGTGAGGTCAGGTCACCCAGTTGTTCAGACGGGTTCCTGATTAATGACTGTCACTTCGAGGTCAAATCAAGACGGGAAATGCGCGATGAGAACAGAAATAAATGAAATGATAATCGTGATAACCATAAAATCACGAAAGCGTTAAATTCGTTGCAGTTGAGACGAATAAATTTCTAACAACGGGAAAAAATAATTGAATACTTAATAAATGACCGATATTCATGTTGGTTAACTACATACCGTGATCTCACAGTAGTGCAATCTAAGGTCAGAAGAAAGTGAGAGCGTGCCATTTGCTGTCAATTAGCAACGTGAGGGTGACTACACATACGGCTTAACACATTTATGGGAAAAGAAAGGAAAAGGATGGGTCGTATGAATTTCGGAGACTGTGTGTCCATGTTGTGAGTTAAAAGGACGCAACTACCATGCCGTCACCAGCTGTAGAAGGCTATAGATGACGCCTTAAACATTGGTTATGCAAGGGTAGTCATAGTAGTATAACGGCTTGACTCTTTATTTCTGAAAAGTACAACAAGTGACACGGCTAATGGGTAAGGGTAATGAGATGACCTGAACCCGCGGTCCCTGGGGCACGACTGGTGAGGCCAAACAAAGTCAGATAACTCGTCATTTACTCCTCGCTGGGGCGATGGTTCTCCACTGGACTTAGAGCCATATATATATATATATATATATATATATATATATATATATATATCTATATACGTATATATATACAAAAATAAATATCTAGACAAATACATATGTATATATGTATGTATATATATTTATACGTATGTATATACACATATAAACATAAATATATATATACATATACATATGTATATATACGTATGTATATATATGTATGCATGTGTGTATATATACGTATGTGTATATATACGTATGCATATATACATATGTATATATATGTATGCATGTATATATACGTATGCATATATATGCGTGTGTGTATATATATATATGCGTATGTGTATATGCATAAATACATATACATAAGTACAAATATATATATGAATATATAAATATATAAATAGATACACATACCTACATGAATATGTATTTCATATAAAAATCCATATGAATATGTGTGCGTGTGTGTTAATAGTTACAGTGCTATATGGTGCATTTATGGTGGTTGTGAAGATGTTGATTATGACAGTGAAGGTTTGCCGGCACAGTTAAGACACCGTTTAAATGAGAGCGATTGCATTTGATGGTTTTATATAAAAGACGTAATACTATTAATATTAATTATTATGCGAAGTATAACTCACACAGATATATTACGAATATGGATATATAAGGGCTATATCGTTCACCAATTTCACTATTTATCACTTCACTTTTATTTCACTGTCCATTACTTTAACATTCTCAGCGTTCATTTATCAGTAACAGCGCACTTCATACAATCTTGACCAGCATCCAGTCTCCATCTCGCTGGTTCTTCTTTAGATTAGTACCGGTTGTACAGCTTCTCGTGAATATCAGCCCACAGTTCTTTTATTTTAATTATAACTAAATTGTCAGCAGCCGTTATGATGCTATCGTGGCTCACAACTCGGGACTACCACTCCTCCGTGTAACAATCGGCACGGCCTCCTCTGCTGGAAAGACCTTTCACCTTACCTTGGCCTACCACTACAGCTACACATCCAGCTATAGTACAGCCAACGGTGACGTCATGCCTGCAAACAGTCGTTACACTAATGAACTATTTCAGATTAGCAAATGAGATGGCATGAAAGTGGTAATTTATATATATAAATATGAGTATATATTTGGGTAACAAACATTTGCACTTATTATCCTCTTGTTTTATTTATTGATGATCAAACTTACAATTGTAACAGAAATGTGTGAATTTAAGACTAACTAAAAATACAAACTACAAAATTTAAGAAATTATAAAATTAGTGGCAACCTTAAAACTAAAATAAAATAAATATTAGAAACTTGACAATAAACAATACACTACAAAACCTACAATAAACATTAAATTATAAATTCAACAATAATTGTATAATACCAATGAGCATAAATCGCATAATTTCAATAATATAACAACAAATAAAAAATAAAATCAATATATCATTCTGCCTACATTTTTTTCTAATGATCCAGAGCCATTTTCCTTTTACTTTTACACACAGGAAAGTAATTAATTAAGAAACTTTACTGTAAAGAGGGGACTTATTTTAAGCACATGGACAAGCAAAATTTAGCATTCCTAAAACTTGTTTCACTGCACACTATACTAGCTGCTGTTGAGTGTACTTACAAGTATTATTATTACCTCTTAGAAATATCAATATTCATGAGATATGCAGATAACTATATCTTTATCTAGTTTTATTTACAAATAATTAGACATCACATAAACAACAAAAGGACACCAGCAAAATCAGGCACAAAAGATGAAAACGAATATGTTATTTAACACTAACCTTTAGTTAGATATCGAAGTGTTAATGCCAATCGATGGTCTGCAGGAATTGCCTTTCTCAGTTAAGTATCCTTCTTAATGTGAGGTTTCATAAGATGCAACTAGTCATGATTAAAAAAAAAACATTCCCATGTTCGAAATTTGTAAAACCCGCGACCATCCATCTGCTAGTGCCTGTTCCTACACTAGCATAATTATGGCACTCAGGTCTTTTCTTTCCATGTCTTAACCCATGATATTCTTTCCTCATTCTTCACAAAGTTAAAAGCCACAATACACAAAACTACGGCGAAATAAAAAGAAACTATCTTTGTGCTCCGTGCTACCGCGTAGTCAATCCTTGGGTATGTTTGGGCTGGCACGGAGGCTGTTTCCGCTGTTGAAACACTACGTCTGGCAGGGCGGACGGAGATGGATCGGGGCCCGCGCGGAAAGAAAGCCAGTTGAACTTCGACTTTAGAATGGCCTCAAGGGGGGGGGGGGGGGTTTGGTTTGCGAAGTTCTAGCTTCGCCCGGGCCTTCTAGATATGGCCCGGCCTGTGTCAGCTTTTTTTACGGCTGTCTCATTGAGTTGTCTGACACTCGGTGCTTACCGTGGCGGCGGGATTGCCAGCAAGCGCTCCTGCCGCCATGGTGTAAGCATTTCGCATAGCCTCTTTACCAGCACGGCGGCTGTTGTGGGCGGTCCATGTCTCAGGAATTGTGTATGGTTACAATTTTCTAGGTAGTGGACTAGTGTGGCGTTCGGCTCGCCGCAGTGCTTGCAGCACCATTCATCGCGTTCGATTGTTGGGATAATCTGCCATGCACAGTGGTAACCTAGGCGCATTCTGTGAAGAATGACTTCGGTACCTCTGTTGCTTACTTCAGAGAGTGCCAGTGGTTCAGAGCCTGTGGCGTCTGAGTACCAGCTGGCCGAGGGGGAGGTTCTCGTTTCCTCTCTGTGGAGCTGCCGTAGGAAGGTACGACCGACCAAGGCACACTTCTCCATAAGTAATTTTCGGCTCGGTTTTATCGTCATGGGATTTGGGGGCATACCCCTGCCAGCGGCGGCTAGTCTGTCAGCAAGCTCGTTCCCTCTGATGCCGATGTGGCTTGGGACCCAATTGATGATAATTCTTCTACCCTGAGCAAGAATTCTCTGTGCCATTGTGAGAATCGTGGTCAGTAGGTAGATGTTGTCTGTGGGTGAGCTGTGCTGAAGACAGTCAATGGCTGCCCTGGAGTCTGTGTGTATGACCACGTGTCCTTCCCTTAGGGACGCGTGGCCTAGGGCTCCCATGATTGCAACTGCCTCTGCCTGTAGCGAGGAGGCGTTGTCTGTTACCCTCATGGATCGCGTGGCATCCCTAGCTGCAAAGCCGGCGCCTGCAGTGTGGCTCAAGGGATCGACCGATCCATCCGTGTAGTATGTTCTACTACCCGGAGGAGTGATGGCTGCAATGACCCTGTGGGCTTCTGCCTTTAGGCTAGGCATGGGGTATAGGCTCTTTTTCATTGACAGGTTCATTATGTTGAACTCTATCAGGCTCAGTGCCCACGGCGGGGCTTCGGCAAAGTCGGGGTGGGGGGAGTCCATGCCCTTAGCAAGAAGCTGTTCTTTGAGCTGATGGCGTATCAACACCCTGGCTGTATGAGACAGCCAGGAGTTGTTTGCAACGAGCTCGTTGTCTTGTTCGAGGCATCTGACTAATTTTTGTCTTAGGCTTGTGTTCCTGGGAGCCTGGATGACCTTTGACAGAAATTGTGTTGCCGTTAGATCGATTCGTGAGTCCAGGGGGAGAAGGTTTGCCTCCATCAGGAGGTTGAGGACCTTCGTCCACCTCGGGGCACCCAGAATGATCCTGGCAGCTTCATTTTGGACTGTTTCTAATTTGTCTGTGTGCTTTTTCTTTGCAGCAATTAGAGCGACTGAGGCATAGTCCACAATGGGCCGGACAGCATGTACATAGAATGATCTTAGTACTTTGTGTCTGGCCCCTATGCGTCTCCCAGTCATTGCTCTCATGACAGACAGTCTTGCTTTGGTTCGGTCAACCAGGTACTGGACCTCCTTATGGAAGGAGAGGGTCCGGTCTATCCTTACCCCAAGGTATAGGTAGTCCTTGACCCATTCTAATTCCACTCCCTGGATTTTCAGTCTTGTGCCTCGAACTCTCTGTCTCAAAGCCATGGCTTTGGATTTGGCAGCAGAGATCTTTAGTCCCGTCCTACAACACTCCTCTGACACGAGGTCCAGACAACGCTGGGCTTTATTCTGGCTGCGTGGTCCAGTGGAGGTGATAGCGAGATCGTCTGCATACGAGATGATCTGGCACCCCACTGGGAGGTTTATGTTGAGGATGCAGGACATTAAAGTGTTGAATAGGGCTGGACTGAGAACCCCACCCTGTGGCGTTCCATTTTCGAGCGGCATGTGCTGCGATAGGTGACCCTGGAATTTGACATTGGCAGTCCTGTTCCTGAAGTAGTCACCTATCCAAGCCAAGAGCTTTCCTCTGATTCCCTTCTGGATCAGGCTTTCCTGAATGGCAAGCGGACTTGCCAGTTCAAAAGCCTTCTCCAGGTCAAGGAATACCACCACAGCTGGGCCCTTGCTGATTGTGCTTAAGAGCGTGGCTAAGCTGTGTGCTGTGCCCATGCCCCTTGTGAACCCGTGAAGGTGTTCGTGCGGGGGTCCCGTTTTCCATTGAAGCCGGTTTAGTACCATCCTCTCAGCCGTCTTGGCCAGGCAGCTGAGCAGAGAGATGGGGCGGTACTTCCCCGGCTCCTTTGGTTTTGGGACGGGAACTATGGTAGCCCTCTTCCAACTCTGGGGTAGAGTGGAAGTTTCCCAGGACTTGTTGATGAGTTGCAAGAGTGCACGCTCACCTGCTAGTCCTAGGTGGGAGATAATGGGGTACGAGATCCCATCAGAGCCCGGGGCTGTGTTGGAACTGGTTTTATAGGCTTTCCTTAGTTCCCTCAGAGAAAAGATAACGTCTGAGTTATCGGGTTCGGCTGCCCTTTCTCTGATCTGAGCGTGTCTGTCTGGCTGTAGACGCTCTTGTCTTGCCCTCAGCTCGGCTGGCAGACTGTTGCTGCTCGTTCTCGCAGAGAACTCGTGCGCCAGTCTGTTAGCCTCTGCTTGGGGGTCGTGATGGGTGCACCTCGGGGCTGAGCGGCTGGTAGCTCGCTTGACCCGTTGCCACAGCTCTGAAAGGGTGGTTTGGTGGTCGAAGGACTCACACCATTCCAGCCACTTTTCCTGCCTGACTCTGTTGGCAGTTTCCTTGGCATCCGTGACAGCTTCCCTTAGGAGGGATAGGTTGTCAGGGGTTCTTTGCCTTCGGAATAGTTTTCGGCACATGTTCACCCTGTGGTTGACCTCCCTGATCTCGTCATTGAAGTACCAGGCGTCTTTGTGACTTCTGGACCCAGGCCGAGTTTTGGGTATGGTCTGTGAGGCTGCTTCATTAATGGTGTTTAGCAGGCTGGCTTCGAGCACTTCCACATTTTCGCTTTGTGGGGGATTGTTGCATCTCAGACAGAGGGCCAAGGCGTTTTGAAACGCCTGCCAGTTGGCCTTGTCTGTTTTCCATCTTGGATTTGGTCTTAGGATTTCGGCTGGGCCAGCATCCATGAGGGTAGTTATAGTGCCGTAATGGTCACTTGTGACGGTCTCGTCGACACACCAGCCAATCCTCCCCACCAGAGTCGCAGTGGCCAGGGTGAGGTCTAGGACCCCTCCTCTGACATGCGTTGGCTCTTGGGTGTTGAGGAGAGCGATCTCAGGGAATGTCTCTAGCACGTCAGCTATGTGATAGCCGGCCGCATCCGGTGCCCGGCAGGGAGCCAGGATGGGGTGGTGTGCATTGAAGTCTCCCCCTATGATCACTCGGTCGTGTGCAGCAGAAGCACAGACCTGGCTGATGTCTAAGCTTTTACAGCGTGGCCGGCTGTACACATTGTACAGTTTGAGGGGCCCCCCGGCCAGGTGAACCTCGACGGCAAGGGATTCAACATCGTCTCCACAGTGCGATGCATCGGCTATTGCGGAGCAGGGGATTGTTGCTCTCACAAGGGTGATCAAGCCTCTCTTGCCAGGTGTTTGTGGCAGTGTGAAGGCATGGTACCCTGAGAAGCGAACAGTGTCCACTGTTAATGTCTCCTGGAGCATGACAATGTCAATGTTCCTTGATCGCACTACTGCTTGGAGAAAAGCGTTCTTTGCAGAGAAGCTATTGATGTTCCACTGTAGGATGCTTAGATGGTGTGTCATGATGTTACTCAGTGATAGTTACATCAGAGACATCGTCGGAGTCTGACAACTCCATTGCGAGGTCCTCGCTGGTTGAGGGCTCCTCGTCTGTTGTCAGGCTATCCTTGGGTCCACTGGGGGGTGGAGAGCCTTTGGTAGCTCTGACTTTGGTTGGTTCGGCTTTTCTCTCAGGCTTTTTCTTGGCTGGCCTTGCTGGCCTTGCCTGGGCAAGGTCAGCGTGATCTGGCTCTGGCTGCACAGATTCAGCCTGTTTTGGCTCTGCCTGTGAAGGCATGGCCTGGTTTGGAGTGGGGAGGGGAGTCTCGTCCTGGGGTGAGGGTGAGGCTGGTTTTTCTCTAGCCAGCTTTCTTCCCTTCAGGGCTGCGACAGTCTGGGTCATTGCCGTCATGGCGACCGAAACTGCCTTCTCGGCCTCCTCACTCGACCTCCCCAGGGCTGTTGCTACTGCTGTGACAACAGCAGTTAACAGGAGAGTCATATCGTCCTCGTCAAAGAGGAGATGATCATCTGTTGGGGCGGTTTTTGTGGTGCTCTTAGAAACTTTTTTCTTTAGTTTCTTTTTCTGCACCTTTGGCATTGTCGGAAACTCCTTTTTGTTGGAGACATCCGGTGTCGGCTGGGGGGCGGCTTCCTTCCTCTTAGGAGGTCGGGGGGCCTTTTCGCTTTTGTTCCTTCCCCAGACATGGGTGCCCGGTGGGGCAGGAACAAAGTCTGATCGGTTTTGAGCAACCTCTTGTCGCCTGAGGGCCGCCTTTTTCCTGACAGAGCAAGTCAGGCTCCAGGCATGATGCTTCTTGGCACAGTTGGGACATTTGGCTGTTGTGTCCCTCTTTTCCTCTTTGTATGCCTTGAGGCATACCTCTGTGTTGTGTGCCTTGCTACAGACACCACATTTAGGCTTGGCTGTACAGTTAGCCTTGTGGTGACCGTATTTCTGGCACTTGAAACACCGAAGTGGTTCTGGCACATACGTTCGAAGGTTGTAGGTGCCCCAGTTACCCAGATCAAGGGTAGTGGTTGGGGCACCTTTCATGGTCACCAGGACTTGCCTGGTTGGGGTCTTCCCCTTCGACATTCGGGAAGCCTGCACGACCTGTGGGTGTGAAGCGATCAGCTCCACATCGTACGAGACTGAGAAGCCAAGTAGCACCATCTTGGTTCTCTTTTCCTCGGGACTTAGTGGGGAAAGACTCACTTTTCTCCCATCAGTTAGCTCCTTCGTTTCCCGGAGGAAATTTAAGGTAGCTTGATCTTTGGGCATTATGATCATGCCCTGATCTCGGGCGACCCGGATCGACAACCGGATTTTCCGTTGCAACTCCAATGCCCTGACCAATTGGTAGGCATTGTCGAAGCCTTCGGGTTTAGCTGGCACTTTGAACTGGGTGAAGCGTTTAGGGGGTCCCGACTCTTCATCAGAGTCGGTATCCGGCCTCGGACGCTTCGGCCCGCCCTTTCGGCTTTCGGGCTTGTTTGAGGAGGCAGGAGCTGATGCGGCTGGTTCAGCCTGCTCTCCCCTCTCAGTCGGGGAGGCCGTCTGTGAACTCAGGGGCCTCCCTGGCTTAGCTGCTGGCCTGGAGAGGCCAGCTCGCGAGTCAAGATCTTTGACTATTCGGTGGACAGACCCATTGGCTTCGGTCTTGTCCACCTTAGCAGCAGGGGTGACAGTGTCATCCTGTGCTTGGGGCTTTCTTTTGCCACCGGAAGGCGCATATGCCTTCATGGTGACTACCGTGGTCTGGGCCTTGCGCGGTTCGTCAACTGTAAGTTCAGTCTGTGGGGGGTGTTTGATTGTTTTTTCCATGAATTGGTAAGTGCTTCATCCTCTCACGCCCCCACCCACCACGGAGTCCAACAAGGGGAAGCTGAGTGTCAGAACCAGTGTCTAACAGCAACAGGAGTGATGAGAGGATATACGCAGCCAATAGCCATTGTGACGGCACTCACGGACCATTGTGAGTGCCAATGGCGGCATGACTGCTTGACCCTAGCCTCCCGGGGGAGACCAGCCGATTGACCGTGACCGGGCCGGGATCAGGCCGCCTGTCTTGCTGGAATAGAGGACCAAAGAGGCGTGTTGCTAGCCGCAGGGCGTACTCGTTCACGGCATCGCTCAACCTCCAGGACTCCCGTCTCCACAGCGCACAAGGCTGCCACGCACGGCAATCGCGTGGGTAGGTGTAAACCCCTGGGGAGAGACCAGAGGGGATGCCCTTCCACCTACGAGACATCATTGTTTGGAGCCCTTTTGCTCAGCCCTCTGAGGCAGCCACCCAAAGGTTGCTTCACCGCAGTGAGGGAAGAGGAGTCTTGCACTTTTACCAGGCAGTTCCTTTCATCCCTCTGAAGCAACCACCCAAAGGTTGTTTCACCTCAGTGAGGAAGGAAAGGACCTGTGTCTTTTCAAAGTAGTTCCCCCTTCCCTCTAAAACAGCCACCCAAAGGCTGTTTCACCTCAGTGAGGGAAGGGAGGTTTTGCGTTCTTGTCAGGCACTTCCTTTCGTTCCCCTGAAGCAACCACCCAAAGGTTGTTTCACCTCAGTGAGGAAGGAAAGGACCTGTGTCTTTTCGAAGTAGTTCACCCTTCCCTCTAAAACAGCCACCCAAAGGCTGTTTCACCTCAGTGAGGGAAGGGAGGTTTTGCGTTCTTGCCAGGCAGTTCCCTACATTCCTCTGAAGCAACCACCCAAAGGTTGTTTCACCTCAGTGAGGAAGGAAAGGACCTGTGTCTTTTCAAAGTGTTTCCCCCTTCCCTCTGAAGCAGCCATCCAAAGGCTGTTTCACCTCAGTGAGGGAAGGGGGGTTTTGTCCTTTTTGTCAGCTGGTTCCTTTCATCCCTCTGAAGCAACCATCCAAAGGTTGTTTCACCTCAGTGAGGGGGGGGCGGTACTCGAAAACCATTCCGGACGTCTAGACGGGAGCGGTCGCCTGTGTGAAGGGCAGGGCCACAAACCGACCGAGAAGCGGGGCGGCACGGGGAATGGTTACCCCGGCGGCCCCCGGCCGGCTGCGTGGCGCGAGCCCGCGACCTTTGCCGTGCCCGGAGCCTCAAGGGGTGACACAACTTTGTCTGGTTCTGACTGGCTGGTCATCTCGTTCTCGCGAGCGTTGTCCTTGGTCCATCTTCGTGGCTCCTCATCCTTGTCGTCCTCTTTTTTTCCTGGTCCACGGCGAATCCATCCGCCCTCGACGTCCACACGTCCTCGAAGTTCTCGCTCCTTGACTTCGGACTCTTGACTTCCTCGTAGTCCTCGTCCAGGTCTAACTCAGCGGCGTACTCGTTCACACGTCCTCGCAGATCTCGTCCAGGTCCTTTTCGGCTGCGTGCTCGTTCAGACGTCCTCGTAACCCTCGTCTGGATCTACGGGCGTCCGGGCAGAAGGCGTCCTCCTCGGCATCTTAGGGCGGCTGATACATGCGCTGACCAACTGAAGTTTGATTGGATCTGCGGGCGTTCAGGCAGGCGGCGCCCTTCGCAGTATCCTGGGGCAACTGGTACCTGCGCTGGCGAGTACCTCGTCCTTCGCTGGATCTATGGGCAGGCGGCACCCTTCCACAACATCAAGGGGCGGCTTGATATTTCTTTTGACGAACATCCTGGTCTGCAGGCCTGTAGCCATCTTCCGGTAACATCTTTCCCACAGCATCCTAAGGTGACTATTTCTGCAACAGGATCGTCTTTGAGTGCCACGTTGGATATCGGTGAACCAGATCATACACCAATATAGTAAGATAAAAAGAAAGGCAACAGAGAGTAGGGGATGTTAAGTGCTACTAGCCGGTTATTTATGTTAGTTTTACTTTGTTTTCGTTGGGGGGAGGGAGACGTAAGTAGTGATCCGCATGGACCTGGCTTGAACTACCAACCGTCTCTGAATAGACATAAGAGTAAATAAGGAAAGCGACAATGATAATCCACAAGGATTTACTTGAACCTTGTCGTCACACAGAAGATAAATGTATTTAGAATAAGAAACTGTACATTCTGTATTAGGCACTCGTCACGGCTGGCAAAATCGTGGGCAAAAGAGATACCTCATCAATCTTTCCGCTCACAACTACGACAGCAACAAACCCTAATACTGAAAAGATTACAGCGTTCTTTGTTCTGCGTGGAAGAGTGAGTGAGTGTGTGTGTAAGCAAGTGAGCGTGAGTGAGAATGAAAGTTAGGGTGAGCTCACACATAGAATGAGTCACAAACACTAAGATTAACGTTCGTCATAACAATACTGCGATAATTTAGCAATTGTATTAACACAACATAATTTCAAATACCACATTGAATTCAACATATAATGATATGCAACAGACATTAATGAACGGACAAAATTGTGGGTCACACTGACTCGAATAAAAGTTGCTGATCGAACGAATATCTTTGATCTTACTCTTACCTACTATCGTAACGTCGGAGCGTAGATCTCTTAGGTGATTTACGCTTCCCTGTGTACTATGATATAGGGAAGATTCTAACGCTATACTCAAAATAATAAATTTATATAAAATTGGTATTACAAGCTCCGCTCTAGCGCCTACAAAACGTGTCACCATTGAACAATGTAACGATGTTACGCTTATCCCTATGGTGTGAACAACTCACAGCAACCAAATAACGGGAATAGCGAGCTGTCTCTCAAACCATTTCACGTGCTGACCGACTGGAAGTGAGGGAAAGTGAGGTCAGGTCGATAAGAAAAGCGCGCCATAATGAGAGCAGAAATAAATGTTATGATATTCGAGATACAGACAAATAGTAAGAACTAGTGAATCTCTAATAGTCCATTACGAAACTCAAACAAGAAGAGTGTGAAGTAAATAGTTTTGTAAAATAACAAGGAGTTAGTTAGTTACACACACTTCGGCTCTGCCAGTCACTACTGAGTTGTAGACGTCTGTCAACATCTATGTCTCTCCCATCAGCATCCAGGATGAAGAAATCTTCAAATTTTCCTCCTATCCTTATTTGGAAGGCGTCTACTATATTAGGATCTTTCAGCTTATCAAGATTTAATCGAATTCTAGTTTGGCTCTGCTTGTTTAACCTCTTAAGGCGTAATTTAAGGGTTAGCAGGACTAGGTCGTGGTCGCTTCCAATGTCGGCCCCCGAAAAGCTTCGTGCTTTCGTAATGTTCACGCTGGACCTGAAGCGTTTCTTCAATATGATATAGCCTATTTGGTTGTAGTGTTGTTCATTGGGCTGTGCTATGTCGTTATTCTGGAATGTATTTGCCACCATACGTGTTTACTCTGTATGGGTTAAACATGAAGAAAATAATTAGGGTCTCTGAAACGACATGGCAAACATTTCAAGCATGCCACTTGGTGGTCGCTTCCTTTTTTTTAATGAGCTTACTGACGCTCAGCGGTACGCCCTTGCGTCTTTTATTAAACGCCTAATCTCCAGGAGAACGTGCCTTGAGACTTAGGTCAGAGAGAGCTCGCGGTCCATACCCAACCCCTTTCACGACTGAGATATGTGGCACCCCCTTCACCGAGTGGCGGTGAAGTCGCCACCGGCAGGCAGTTGGCGGGTAACCTCGGTCGTGAAAGTGTGGGAGTGTGGGCTGAAGGAGATTTTTGTGTGTTTCATGATTTTGGTGCTTTTAACATGTTCTCTGTATTGTAAACCATGCGCTTTATTTATATTGAACTCGGCCGTGACTTTGTACACCGTATAGCAGAAAATAAAGCAGTCGAAGGCGGATACTGGTCTCTCTCTACTCCTGCAAAACTTGGAGGTTAATTTTGCCCGGCTTTCCCCTCATGTCCATATTCATGCCCTATAATTCGCGACTGAGGAATATTCGTCAGCTCCTGTAGCAAGGGTGAGTGGCAGAGCAACTGCCCACAAACCACTACAATAGTAAAACAAACAAATGAATAAAATATATATATATATAGATAAAAGGTCCTAAGTTCTATATTCTACTCAATATTTTAAATTCGCACAAATGACACATGCTTGGAAACCAGTAAGAATGAAATAATAAATTGACTGATTAAAACGGTGACTGGCCTCGAGTGTAAACTACTTATGTGATTATGTAAGCAAGCACATGATTATGCAAACTACTTTAAAACAATGATGATATCATTGAGGGATGACATCAGGCAGCCTGCCCGCTCCTGTGTTTACTGTTTTGTTTTTATCACCCTGTTTTATCACCAATTTATCTTATTTGCAATTGCTGTTCTCCTTTCGTCCCTTCCCACTTTGAAAAGTCAGACCTAGCTGCTATTGTAGTGATCCGAACATTTTAAGTAGGTTTACCCCCTTTTATTTTGTGGAGCGCCATCTCTTGGCCAAGCATGCCTCGCCAAGAATGACTGGCCAAAACACCACGTTTTTAACGATTAATGTTTTTATCTATTGTTTTATTAGAGTTTAAGTTGGTTTAGTTGTTAGTTTTAATGTCCTTAATTGTTTTATTTGTATGTTTGTCCGTATTCCTGTTTGTGTTTTAGTTCATGAATTTAACCTTTCGTTTATCGTATATTTTGATTTTTATTTGTGCTTATATTTATATTGATTTTACAATTGTTATTTTGTTATTGTAACCAGCAAAATAAATCATACTCGAGTATTGTTGCGAATTAACACAGTTTAAATTAGAACCAGAAGTCGAGCGTCCGCCATGTTTGTTTTGTTCGCCCGTTCTCGACCTTTGTCCAGCGGGCAGACTAAACGAGTAGGCCATAGGGTTAACGCTGGGACTCTGGGATCGCCTTTTCTTTCGAGCTGCAAGACCCACCGAGCCAAAAAGTTAAGCAGAGTGGATGTATATGGCCACAGAAACCAAAGGCAATAATATATTTAGAAGAAAATGCAATGTTTATATAAGCCTTTGAATTTATTTTGCTGGACCGTCTTAGTTTTATTCTATTGTGTAGTCTTAGTTAAAGTTTCATTTTCTAGCATTTTTTCATGTTATTATTTTATATTGTGTTTCAGTTTTTTTTATTGTATTCTTATTTTACATTCCGTTTTTTTAGCTTTCATTTTAGTTCTTTGTTTTAATTCCTAGTTTTTCATAAGTGTTTATATTGTCCGTTCTTAGTGGTGTTACTGTGTTTACATTTTGTTTCGGTTTGTTTGTTTTAAAATAAATGTAGACATTTATCTTTGTTTTTTTCGGCCTACCACAAACCTGCAATTTATTAATCTTATTATTATTATTATTTTTATTTTTAAAGAATGGATCAGACCTTGAAATTTCCAAAATCACTACACTACAACACTCAATTCGTACACTTCATTTGGTTCCACAAATAATACCAATGCAGATATATCGCCTCATCATCATCTTCAAGTACGTTTGCCCTTTACTTGTTTGCACTTATGTATCTTCTACTTCTTTCACTTTCAACACTTTACCTCCCCATCCTTCTTTTAATCACCTCTTTACTTTATTTACTCCGATTTATTTATTTCGAAGCCTACCCGACCCGAGCTCCTCTCGACCGATGAGCTAGCAAACATTGCAGGCAGCGAAGGCCAACCAAACCCAAGACCAACCACTAATCACAGTCTGCTGTGATTAGTGACAGAAACAGACTTGCAAGAGCTTTCGCCCCCTTCTTTCTTCCTCACACTACTTCAGGTTCTCCCCGGCCCTTATCATTGAAACTCAATTTTCTCAGCTTAACTTGCTTGTCATATGTGTGTCGGTGTGCGTGTACGCGTGCGTCTGCGTGACCGTGTCTCTGCATGTGTGTGTGTGTGCGCGCGCGTGTGTGTATATGTGTGTGTGTGTGTGTGTGTACGTGTGTGTGAATACAGCATTAATACATTTATACTGGGGCCTTGACCCATCGTTTTTCGCAAATCTTTTCTTTAGCACGTTCTGTTACACAGCCAGCTCAAATTTTTGGCTCCATGCAGTATTGTCGAATTACAGCGTTTACTCTTGACTTTAATGGCGAAGTATCCTTCAGCATTTGTGATGTCTACAAATCTACTACTACCCCTTCCCTCCCTCCTCACTCACCATCTCTCTCTCTCTCTCTCTCTCTCTCTCTCTCTCTCTCTCTCTCTCTCTCTCTTTCTCTCTCTCTCTCTCTCTCTCTCTCTCTCTCTCTCTCTCTCTCTGGGTTCTCAGTTTTGTATGATGTGGATCTGATCACATCACACCCACAGGTCATGGAGGCTCCCCGAATGTCGAAAGGGAAGACCCCAACCAGGCAAGTCCTGGTGATCCTGTAAGGAGCCCCAGTCACTACCCTTGAGTTGGGTAACTGGGGCACCTATAACCTCAGAACGTATGTGCCTGAGCCACTTCAGTGTTTCAATTGTCAAAAATACGGTCACCACTAGGCTAGCTGCACGGCCAAGCCCAAATGCGGTGTCTGTAGCAAGGTACACAACACCAAGATGTGCCTTAAGGCACACAAGGCAGGACAAAGTGACACAACAGCCAAATGTCCCAACTGTACCAAGAGGCATCATGCCTGGAGCCTGGCTTGCTCTGTCAGGAAGGAGGCGGCCTTCAGACGACAAGAGGTTGCTAAAAAGCGACTAGACAAAAAGGCTCCTCTGTCTCCTAAGAGGAAGGAAGGTCTCCCCCCCCCCCCCCCCAGCCGTTCAACGAGCACAGTTAAGTCTCCCTAAGAGACAATAATTTCCTCTTTGATATAAAAAAAAAATATGACTCTCCTGCTGACTGCTGTAGTCACTGCAGTAGCAACAGCTTTGGAGAGGTTGAGTGAGGAGGCGGAGAAAGCAGTCACGGTCGCCATGACGGCAATGGCACAGACTGGTGCAGTTCTGAAAGGGAGGAAGCTGGACAGAGGCAAACCGGCCCCACCCTCACCCCAGGTCGAGACTCCCCTCTCTACTCCAATCCTGGCCATGCCCTCATAGACAGAGCCAAACCAGGCTGAATCTGTGCAGTCAGTCCCAGAACAGGCTGACCTTACCCAGGTAAAGCCAGCAAAGAAAAAAGACCTACAGACACAGCCTGGCAAGAGAAAAAGGCTAACCCATGGATAGCCTGACAAACAGCCCAAAACACAGATGAAGATCCCTTAATCAACGAGGACTTCACAATGGAGTTGTCAGACCGATATTTCAGACTCTGAATCCAAATACAACCAGGGTGAATGAGGGGTGTTGTAGTGTAGATTGGGGTGTCTGGATTTAGAATGGCAAAAGAATTTGACTGAGGAAGGTAGGAGGTAGAAGTGGCGTAGTAAGAAGTAGGAGGGGTAGGTATAGGGGAGGGTGTAGGAACATCTTGGGAGGGAGGGGGAGGGGCAAAGCCAGTGACATTACTGGAGTTGGGAGTAAGAGAAAAAAAAAACTTGTGGACGTGCTTCCTGTCTGGCTTCACGAAGACTGAAACCAAGTCTGAATCTGAGAGTTGCCACTTCAGACTCACTTGTAGGTGGGGCAGCCCTTATAAAATACATTATGGGGACCGCCACAGTTGGCACATATGCATGACTGTGCAGAGCAGTTTGATCGGTTATGGCCAGGTTGGGCACATAGAGGGCATCAGGCATTGGAACGGCAGTGCTTGGCACGATGTCCTAAATGCCAACAATTTTTACACTGACAAGTAGGAGATTGATATGGTCGGACAGGGAGGGATTCTCCACCAATGTGAACATTAAAGGGAAGATCATGTCTCTGGAAAGTAATTTTGGCAATGTTGGTGGGGTCATAAGCCATGAGGCAGACGAGTAAGCCTTCTCCACAGTCTGATCATTTTTTGTTACCAATAGGGCAGTTTGCTGGGAAGACAGACAGTTCCGGTACAATTATTGAGAGTTGGGTGAGGTTCTGCAGGAATGGGGTTGTCAGAGTTAGGACTGATGATGCTATAGCTTGGCTTTCACGAGACTAGTCTTGGGTAAGTGCCCTGTGGGAGCGGAAGGCTGGTGAGAATGACCTGAGCCCGCAGGTGCTGAGGCACGTCTGGTCAGGCCAAACAAGGTCAGATAACTCCTCAGCTACTCCTCGCTGAAGCAATGGTTCTCCGCTGGACGAGCCACATGGCAAACAGACACGCGGACTAATGTCATACACAAATCTTGCTTATGTACACGGTATGTATATATATATATATATATATATATATATATATATTGAAAGAGAGAGAAAGAGAGAGGAAAAGAGTAGGATGAGGAGAGAGAGAGGGGGGGGGACGAAGAGAGTAGTATACGGAAAGAGACAGAGAGAGAGGGTGGGGGGGGGGGGGGAGTAAAAGAGGAAGTAAAAGAGTAGGATGAGGAAAGAGAGAGAGGGGGGGGGAGGAAAAGAGTAGGATGAGGAGAGAGAGAGAGAGGGGGGGGAGGAAGGAAAATAGGATGAGGAAAGAATGAGAGAGAGAGAGAGGGGGGGGGGGTGGAAGGAAAAGAGTAGGATGAGGACAGAGAGAGAGAGAGAGAGAGAGAGAGAGGGGAGGGAGGGAGGGAGGTAGAGAGAGAGAGGGGGGGGGGCAGGAAAAGAGTAGGATGAGGAGAGAGAGAAAGAAAGAGAAAGAGAGAGAGAGAGATTATGTGTGTGTGTGTGTGTGTGAGAGAGAGAGAGAGAGAGAGAGAGAGAGAGAGAGAGAGAGAGAGAGAGAGAGAGAGAGAGAGCTTATGTGAGAGAGATAGAGAGAGAGAGAGAGAGAATGTGAGAGAGAGAGAGAGGGGGGTGGAGGGAGGGAGGAGAGAGAGAGTGAGGGGGATAGGGAGGAGAGAGAGAGAGAGAGAGAGGAGGGAGGGAGGGAGGGAGAGAGAGAGGGGGGGGCAGGAAAAGAGTAGGATGAGGAAAGAGAGATAGAGAGAGAGAGAGAGAGATTATGTGTGTGTGTGTGTGTGTGTGTGAGAGAGAGAGAGAGAGAGATAGAGAGAGAGAGAGAGAGAGAGAGAGAGAGAGAGAATGTGAGAGAGAGAGAGAGAGAGAGAGCTTATGTGAGAGAGAGAGAGAGAGAGAGTGTGAGAGAGAGAGAGAGGGGGGGGGGAGGGAGGGAGGAGAGAGAGAGAGAGAGAGTGAGGGGGGATAGGGAGGAGAGAGAGAGAGAGAATGAGAGAGAGAGAGAGAACGTTTACTTTAATGATATCCTGCAGCTCATCCCTGAAGCTTATGCTTACGCTGACGACTGCACTCTCAATTTCACCTGTGATACCCAAAACCGCGCAGAGGCAGTTAGATACATAAATGACACACTTGACTTTATAATCTATTGGAGTAAAAAGTGGCAGGTTACTCTGGCACCAGATAAAACCCAAGCAATGATGATATCTAGACGTCAAACACCGGACAACGCCCTTGAACCCATCTTAAAGTTAAATAACAAACCCATCAGTATTAGCAAAGATATCAACATTCTTGGTGTGCAGATTGATAATCACCTAACCTTCACCAGTCACGTCAAAGAGTTAGCAAAGAACGCAGCAAGAACTCCCAAGTCCGCTCTTTGATGGAGTATTCGCCGCTCGCCTGGCTGTCCTGCCCGCCAACTCATCTTGCCCTCCTGAACAGCATTCAGAACAGAGCCCAGCGGCTAGTGGAACGGAAGATGCCCGTAAATGAGCCGCCAACACATTTTCAATCCTTTCAACATCGAAGAGAAGTGGCTGGTCTTTGCGTCTTCTACAAGATACATAAACAAAATAGTTCCCGCTAACATCGCTACGACTTCCACCAGCAGACGCACCCACGTACGGGACAAGAAATGCCATTAATCGAGTCCAAGAAGTCCAGGTTCCCTTCGCGAGAACGGAGCTCTATCTGCGCTCCTTCTGCCTAGATTTTTTAGAATATGGAACATTTTAGCTAAGCAAACTAACCTGCTTTATCTCGACACATTACAGCTGTTCAAGTCAGCAGTGAGTGCTTGGAGATTACAATATGAACCAGGCTAAGTCATTTCCACTTGTAATTTCTTAGTTAGACCAATTTCTCTTTTATCAGGATTAAGTTTTAAATATCTGTTTTAAGCTATAATATTTAAAGGAAATTTAACCTTTAATGGAAAATTTTAGCACATATAAGATTAATAAACTATACCATACAGACCATGTAATTTTTGGAATAAAGTTTATATAAAAAAAAGAGAGAGAGAGAAAGAGAGAGAGAGATAGAGGGGGGGAGGGAGATAGGAGAGAGAGAGAGAGAGAGAGAGAGAGAGAGAGAGAGAGAGAGAGAGAGAGAGAGAGAGAAAGAAAGAGAGAGAGGGGGGGAGGGACGGAGGAGAGAGAGAGAGAGAGAGAGAGAG
>NC_061835.1:3987614-3990268 GCF_019202785.1 Penaeus chinensis
ATAGTATAAATTAAAAGTTTCTTAATTTCTGTTGTTTTTCAATTACAGACTGAATTTACCTTGTACCAAATGGCAGTGTGAAACAGAAACTATACAAATGTAATGACACTACCATAAAAGAAAAAGGAAAAATAATACTCACTGATATTTGAAATGATCTGTGCTGGCAAAGAATAACATTGGAAATTAAGAAAATGGGTTGTGGCTAAGAGTGTGTAGAAGGTCCTCGGAGATCAGGCGGGGGTCTGGGATCAGAGATGCTAATAGGGAAATATCTTGAGGTTTGGGAGCAAAGACCTCAAGAAGGTAATTTTGTTCATATGGCTCAGAGGGTTGAGGTCACCGTAGTCAATTACCATTACTTTCGCTTATATCATTTGCAATGGAAAATAATAAGATATTCACATATATTACAATGTAATTTATTGAAACAAAGAAAAGTAATTACAAGATTGGATGGCTTTGTGAAATAAAAAAAACTACCCTTCATCTATGATTTGTATTGTCACATTTCAAGTTAACAACTGAGTAAACTAATACTTACATTTGATACACCCTATGATGTAACCAGTGTAATAATGAAATAAGTTGCAGTGTATGGAATAACTAGACTTATATATTTGATTCTTAATTATTTCATGTGTCCTTTGTATGTTGGTAATTTATCCGCTGTAAGTGCACAGCACCAATTTATTAGCAGAAGATCATGATCCCTATGCAAACATGACGCTCGTGTAAACAAATATTTCGGGCCCCGAATCCCATGAGCACCCTCATGTATTACATTATTCTAAAATAAATGTTGATGGTTAATGTACACTCGATTTTAAAAGAAAAGCATAAAATTCTCATTCAGTATGATTAATAAAAGCATTAAAGTAAAAGAAATTACTACCACTTGCATGGTGTGCTTATAATAAGCATTTTAATACTCACCATGGCTGAAATTTCCAAGTTATTCATAATGTCTATAAGAGCAGTAACAAGTACTGGCAGTGACCACATACCTCATTCCAGCAATCTGTCAACTAGTTTATGCATTACTGTGCACTTGGGGAAATTGTTGTTTTGTAATTATAAGTGTTTACTTCTCCCTGTTTCTTTTGTTTCAAGTATTATTTTAAATATTATTAAAAAATTTTAAAAACTTTTTTTTTAATCATTTCTGTGTTTTCAAAACCAATTTGGCCCATTGTTGATCCTGTTTCCCCTTTCCTTTTAATAACGGAAAAGGAGTTTTTCTTTCCCAATCCCTAAACTTTAAGAACTTTGTTAAAATTCTTATTCCCATTTTGATTAAAAAAATTGTCATTTAAATATTAATAACATCAAAGAAAAATTAAATAATAGAAGTGAAGCTTTTCAAAAAAGTGAGGGTAAAAAATAAACAAATGAGAAAAATAAAGACTAATAGCTGACCCTGGTGACTAACCTTGTAGAGCCATCTACTTAAAGACAAAAAGTAAACTTCTTATTAAAATGGACATAGATTGTAGTTTTTGCCACCCCTAAATTAGTTAAGAATTAAGACATGTGCCTCTATGTTTTTTAAGCTAAACCTTTTCTTCCCGGGGAAAGTGCTGTCGGGGGAAAGGTAGAATATGGATTAGGTCTATAACAGTGTGAAAAAAAGAGCCCTAACTATCCCAAGGTGCCAAAAAAATGCAAAAAGATCCCAATTAGGTCAGACATAGAGAGATTCAAAGAAAGGTGTAATTTGCAGTGTTTCTTTTTAATAGCAAATTCTGTATAGTAAACACCCAAAAGAACTTTATTTTCTTTAACAATAAAAATAGTCGAAGTATGATCCAAAACATAAGTCATTAGAAAATCAGTCAAACTAAGAAGGCTACAACTTGTTGGAAGAGTCCCCTTTTATGCAAAGCAAATGGAAAGTTCATGTGGGGGAAAGAAAAAGTGTTTAAAGTGATAAGCCTTTTAAAATTTTAAAATAGATTAGGGGAATGTTGCATGTTTTCTTTATCATTTTTTGGGGTTTAACTTCGCCTTGTAGAAAACCCCCTTTTTGCTGTCTGTGTCCCAAAAGGAAAAGACTAAAGAAATCCTTATGATGTAGAATCCTCTTAAAATTGTTTAAACTTCAGCCAAATCATAGAAAAAAAAAAAAATGTTATGTATATCCCACAGTTGGAAACCCTTTCATGAAATGCCCCAATTTTTTTAGGGTTTTTTCTGAGCAACTAAAGGTAAAGCAAATTTTATATTAATGGGTAATTCCTTCTTTGGTAAGTTTTAATGAAAAAATTTTCGAATGCATTATTATTAAAATCAAAAGCAGATCAACTATTGTCACACATTGAAAAAATCTGTATTTTTAATGATTTCTCCATTTTGAATGTGAGAAAATGCAAATGGGGTGGGGGTCAGGGGCAGTTTCCCGAAAGGGAAATGGGGGTTGTTTGTTTAAATTTTTTTATTAAAAACTATGGGTTAAATTTTTGTTGTTTCTTAGGGCAACCCCCCTAATCAAAAACCATCTTTTATTATTACCAGTAAAAGATAAAATTTTTATATTGCATTTGCTTTCATGTACAGGAAATGCATAATTAAAAGTGTCTTTGAGTTTTTTGCTTTCAAATTTTTTTTTGTAAAATTTTCCCCTTTTCTAAATATATACATAAAAGTTTGCCGTG
>NC_061835.1:3990368-4000368 GCF_019202785.1 Penaeus chinensis
GGTGGGGGGGGGGGGGAGGGGGGGATGGCATGGATGTAAATAGGGCTGGAAATTAATAAAAACCCTATTTATAAAACTTTTTTTTTTTAAAAAAGTTAATTTTTCGAAAAAACCTGGCCAGCTTTTGTCCAGTGAACCCAAAGTTAAAAAGCCCCCAAGAAACAAGCTTTAAAAAATTATATGCACAAAAACCCTTTTCAGTTTAAGGGACCCATTTTTTTTAAAAAAATGGCAATTCTAATAAATGTTAAGTCGCTTAAAAGAAAAACTTGTGTATCATGCGCCCCAGAAAAATCCAACCTAACCTTCCTACTTTTTATTTTTTTTCCAAGTTTGGAGGGGGGACAAGCCCCCCCGTTTCCCCCCCTTTTATTGCACTGTTTTCACACCCTTCCCAAACCTTGAGTTATTTTCTTTGTTCAAATGCACATTGTAATATTTATGAATTTGTTGCAGTTTTCCATTGCAGATGGGGTAAAATGAGATTTGGTTTTAATGTGTGTGTGAGCCAATTCCCATTGGCTCATTTGATTTCCCTCACTGACAGCATCCACTGCAATTCTGACTGATAATTTTGTTGCTTCCTTGCTTTTGCATAATTTTTACTCAGCACTGGAAGTGTGTATTGTTTTGGAAAAAAAAATGGCCATATAATTAAAGTGTCTTTGAATGTTACTTTCTATCAGATGGCAGGGTCAGATTCTTCAGTTTAGGTATTAAGTGTCATTTTCCATTAATATGCATTGTTGTTTTCATCACAAATGACATAAATGAAAGTATTGCTAACTTTCTATGGAGTGACTGTACTCCTCTGAGACTCTTATTCCAGCTATTGCTGTGAATCCATAGCATCACCATATGAACCAAAATCCTCCTAACCTGGGATCTTTGGCCACAGACCTCCACAGATCGCTTTATTTCCCTACTGGGGGCTCTGCCCCTGAACCCCCCGCCCAATCACCATGGACTTACTCTCTGCTCGTCATATTTACAACATTTTCTCTGTTTCTAAACTAAATCTTAGCCTGTGCAGTTTTTCCCCTTGCTTTATGATAGAAAGGAGTTTCCTGTAAATGTATTCTACAGTATTACCTGTTGCACAACTACCTTAATATCACATTTGTAAGGAAATAGTATAAATTAAAAGTTTCTTAATTTCTGTTGTTTTTCAATTACAGACTGAATTTACCTTGTACCAAATGGCAGTGTGAAACAGAAACTATACAAATGTAATGACACTACCATAAAAGAAAAAGGAAAAATAATACTCACTGATATTTGAAATGATCTGTGCTGGCAAAGAATAACATTGGAAATTAAGAAAATGGGTTGTGGCTAAGAGTGTGTAGAAGGTCCTCGGAGATCAGGCGGGGGTCTGGGATCAGAGATGCTAATAGGGAAATATCTTGAGGTTTGGGAGCAAAGACCTCAAGAAGGTAATTTTGTTCATATGGCTCAGAGGGTTGAGGTCACCGTAGTCAATTACCATTACTTTCGCTTATATCATTTGCAATGGAAAATAATAAGATATTCACATATATTACAATGTAATTTATTGAAACAAAGAAAAGTAATTACAAGATTGGATGGCTTTGTGAAATAAAAAAAAACTACCTTCATCTATGATTTGTATTGTCACATTTCAAGTTAACAACTGAGTAAACTAATACTTACATTTTGATACACCCTATGATGATAACCCAGTGTAATAATGAAATCAAGTTGCAGTGTATGGAATAACTAAGACATTATATATTTGATATCTTATATATATGTTCATGTGATACCTTCTCTGTATGTTGTAATTGTATCCGCTGTTAAGGTGCACAGCACCAATTATATTAGCAGAAGATCACTGATCCCCTATATGCAAACATGACGCTCGTGTAAACAAACTATTTCGGCCCCAGGAATCACATGAGCACCCTCATGTATTACATTATTCTAAATAAATGTTGATGGTTAATGTACACTCGATTTTAAAAGAAAGCATATATTCTCATTCAGTATGATGTAATAAATGCATTAAAGTAAAGAAATTACTACACTTGCATGGTGTGCTTATAATAAGCATTTTAATACATCACCATGGCTGAAATTTCCAAGTTATTCATAATGTCTATAGAGCAGTAACAAGTACTGCAGTGACCACATACCTCATTCCAGCAATCTGTCAACTAGTTTATGCATTACTGTGCACTTGTGAAATTGTTGTTTTGTAATTATAAGTGTTTACTTCTCCATGTTTCTTTGTTTCAAGTATTATTTTAATATTATTAAACATATTAAACTTTTTTGATAATCATTTCTGTAGTTATTCTTAAGCCAAAGTTGGCCCTATTGTCTGATCCTGATTTCCCCTTTCCTTGAATAACAGGAAAAGGAGTTTTTCTTTCCAATACTACTTTTAATGACATTGTTACATTCTTATTCATATTATGATTAATAAATTGTCATTTAAATATTAATAACATCAAAGACAATTAAATAATAGAAGTGAAGCTTTCAAAAAGTGAGGGTAAATAATAAACAAATGAGATAAATAAGACTAATAGCTGACTCCTTGGTGACTAAGCACTTGTAGAGCCATCTACATGTAAAGACAATAGATAAACTTCTTATTACAATGGACATAGCATTGTAGTCTTGCCACCCACTGACATTAGTTAAGAATCTACTGCACATGTGCCTCTTCATGTTTTTGAAAGCATAAACCTTCATTCCTTGAAAAGTGCTGTCGAGAAAAGCAGTAGAAGTATGGATTAGTGTCTATAACAGTGTGATGTAAGAGCCCATTAACTATCCCAAGTGCCAAAAAAATGCAAAATAGATACCAATTAGGTCAGACAGTAGAGAGATTCAAAGAAAGGTGTAATTGCAGTGTTTCTTTTAACTAGCAAATTCTGTATAGCTAAACACACATGAACTTTTATTTTCTTTAACAATAAAAAATAGTCTAGAAGTATAGATCCTCAGTAACATAAGATCATTATGAAAATCAGTCAAACTAAGAAGGCTACAATCTATGTATGGAAGATGCTCCACTTTTATGCAATGCAAGTGGAAAGCTTCATGTGGAAATTGAAAAAGTGTTAATGTGATGAAGCCTTTAATATTTAAAAATAGATTATGAAATGCTATGCATGTTTTCTTTATCATTTCTGATGTGGATTTAACTTCAGCCTATGTAGAATCACATTATTGCTGTCTGTGTCTCATAGGAATGACTAAAAGACAGTCCTTATGAGTGTAGAATACCTCTATACTTGTCTTAATCTTCAGCCAAGTCATAGAAAAAAAGAAATGTTATAGATATATCCCACAGTCTGTGAACCTTTCATGAATATGCCCCAATTTTCAGGTTATTCTGAGCAACTAAAGTGTAAATGCACAATTTTATATTAATGGAGTAATTCACATTACTTTGGTAAGTTTTAATGTAAACATTTACAGAATGACATATTGCATATATAAATCATCAAAGCATGATCAACTATTGTCACACTATTGAAAAGATACTGTATTTTTAATGTATTTCTCCATTTTGAATGTGAGAAAAATAGCAATGGGGTGGGGGTCAGGGGCAGATTTCCCAGCAAGGGAAATGGTGCTTGTTTGTTTAATTTTTTATTGAAAACTATGGGTAAATTTTTGTTGTTTCTTAGGGCAACCCCATAATACAAAAACACATCTGTTGATTATTCACCAGTAAAAGATAAAATTTTCATATTGCATTTGCTTACATGTACAGGAAATGCCATAGATTAAAAGTGTCTTTGATGTTTTTTGCTTTCAAGATATGATTTGTAGAATATTTCTCTATCTAAATATATATCATATAAGTTTGACGTGAGTAACCATTTCTCTATAATTTTAGTCTACTTAAGTATAAGTGTATATTTACAATGTTAAAACCAGAAGAGCCTCAGCTAATCATACAACAATATGATTTCTGATGAAAAGGATTTAATGCCTATTGTAAGATGTGCTGCTGACTGACTTGGATATATCATATTATGCTTTTCTATTTCTAAACATTTTGTTTTGCTTTCAGCATCGTGAGACAATCAACTCAGATCATCGCCATCGAATTTTGCTCGACAGATATGTAGAGAGTTCACAGCATCTTCGTCGTGATCTTTGATGAAGATATGATGGTCTGCGGAATGGAGGGAACGGGGCTGCCTTATCTGGGCAATGAACGTGGAGGGAGGTTGTATAATGGTCGTTAGCAGTAAAGGATTTCTGATTGATAAGCTAGCCATGGTGGGTGGGGTTATGATTGTGGGAGGAGGTGGTGGGCGCTGGTGGACGTGTGATGGTGAGCAGTGGTTATACACCTCAGCAGCGCGCGCGCGGCGGGCGCTGGAGCGCTCACCCCCCGGGCGCAGAGAGGGAGCGCGCGAGAGACGAGAGCGCCGAGAGAGAGAGACGAGGAGAGCGCGAGTGCAGAAGAGAGCGAGCGAGAGAGCAGAGCGAAAGAGAGCGGGCGAGAGCAGACGAGAGGGAGAGCGCGAGAGAGAGCGGAGGCGGAGAGAGCGCAGAGACGCGAGCGCGCGCGAGAGCGCGAGAGAGCGCAGAGCGCCCGGCGACGCGGAGAGGACGCGAGAGCGAGCGAGAGAGAGACGGAGCAGGATCGAGGCGAGACAGAGCTAAGAGGGCTGAGCGAGCGAGGAGCGCGAGTGAGCGCGGGAGAGCGCGAGAGTGAGAGAGAGGAGGAGGAGCGACGTCGAGCGAGAGAGCGCGCGCGAGCGAGCGCGCGCGCGAGCGCGCGCTCGCGCGCGACGCAGAGAGCCGGACGAGCGAGCGAGCGAGAGAGAGAGAGCAGCGAGCCAGCAGGGAGCGGAGAGACAGAGAAGGAGACGAGAGAAACGCGAGAGAGCGCGCGCCCGCGACCGCGCCCGGAGCAAGACGAAACGAGAGCAGAGAGACGCGCGCGCCGCGCGAGGACGCGGAGCGCGCGAGCGCAGCTCGCGCGCGCGCGCGCGCGCGCGAGCGCAGAGGCAGCGGCGGACGCGCGCGCGCGAGATCGCGCGCGCGGGAGCGAGCTCGCTCGCGCGCTCGCGCGAGCTCGCGGCGCCGGCTCGCGCGCGAGCGCGCGCCTCTCTCTTTCATCTCTCTCTCTCTCTCTCTCTCTCTCTCTCTTTATCTCTCTCTCTCTCTCTCTCTCTCTCTTACTCTCTCTTTATCTCTCTCTCTCTCTCTCTTCTTTATCTTCTCTCTCTCTCTCTCTTTTATCTTCTCTCTCTCTCTCTTCTTCTTTTCTCTCTCTCTCTCTCTCTCTCTCTCTCTCTCTCTTCTCTCTTCTCTCTTCTCTCTCTCTCTCTCTCTCTCTTATCTCTCTCTCTCTCTTTATCTCTTCTCTCTCTTTATCTCTCTCTCTCTTTTATCTCTCTCTTCTTTATCTCTCTCTTTCTCTCTCTCTCTCTCTCTCTCTCTCTCTCTCTCTCTTTATCTCTCTCTCTCTCTCTTTATCTCTCTCTCTCTCTCTCTCTCTCTCTCTCTCTCTCTCTCTCTCTCTCTCTCTCTCTCTCTCTCTCTCTCTCTCTCTCTTTATCTCTCTCTCTCTCTCTCTCTCTCTCTCTCTCTCTCTCTCTCTCTCTCTCTCTCTCTCTCTCTTCTCTCTTTCTCTCTCTTTCTCTCTCTCTTTATCTCTCTCTCTCTCTTTCTCTTTATCTCTATCTCTATCTCTCTCTCTCTCTCTCTCTCTCTCTCTCTCTCTCTCTCTCTCTCTCTCTTTATCTCTCTCTCTCTTTATCTCTCTCTCTCTTTATCTCTCTCTCTCTCTCTCTTTATCTCTCTCTCTCTTTATCTCTCTCTCTCTCTCTCTCTCTCTCTCTCTCTCTCTCTCTCTCTCTCTCTCTTTATATCTCTCTCTCTCTTTATCTCTCTCTCTCTTTATCTCTCTCTCTCTCTCTCTCTCTCTCTTTCTCTCTTTCTCTCTCTCTTTATCTCTCTTCTCTCTCTTCTCTTTATCTCTATCTCTATCTCTCTCTCTCTCTCTCTCTCTCTCTCTCTCTCTCTCTCTCTCTCTCTCTCTCTCTCTCTCTCTCTCTCTCTCTCTCTCTCTCTCTCTCTCTCTCTCTCTCTCTATTATCTCTCTCTCTCTCTCTATTATCTCTCTCTCTCTCTCTCTTTATCTCTCTCTCTCTCTCTATTATCTCTCTCTCTCTCTCTATTATCTCTCTCTCTCTCTCTCTCTCTCTCTCTTTATCTGTGGCCATTCCTTGCCTGCTTCTAGTCACTGAATAACTGGTGCCAGATCCTGGTCCTTCCGCTGGTCTACCCTCCACCTCTTATCAGCATCGGTTAGGCTCTCACTAACCAGTAACCTCCAACAGGTGATCTCAGGATCACAGGAAGAGTAGTGAACACAGTCAAATACACAAGGATGGCAGCTGAGGCTATCAGCATTACTCTGAACACATCCTGCCCGATGCACGACCTGGTAGTTGTACTGCTCCAACTTCCCAAGCCATCTTGCCAACTGACCTTCTGGTTCTCTCAAGGTCTTTAACCATCTCATGGCAGAGTGGTCTGTACGTATGGTAACTGTGGCCCATACAGGTAGTAGTGGAAGTGGCTGCCAGCTCCTTGCGAGTGATGCAGTAATTTTTCTCAGGTTTGGAAAACTTGAATTTGTAGGAAGCTACCATGTACTCCTGGCTGTCTTTGAGCTGTGACAAGACCGTGCCAACGCCTCCCTGATTGGCATATATGTCCAGAATGTAGGAGAGGCTGGGGTCTGCATATGGTAATACTGGTGCCTCTACCAAAGCTCACTTCAAGGATGCAAAGGCTTGCTGGCATGCCTTTGCAAAACTAGCTCCCTTCCTAGTCAGCTGATGCAAAGGTATTGCTATGATGGCAAAACCATGCACAAATCTCCTACAGTGTGGGCACAGCTCCAGGAAGCTTCTTGGCTCTGTTACAGTCCCTGGCACTGACCAGCCTTCCACTGCCAACACTTTCAGTGGGTCTATCCGCACCCCTTGTCTGCCAACCACATATCCCAAGAATGGTATTTCTGGAAAAGGGTGCATCTCTTGGCGGCTTTTAGAGGACATAGCACCTCTGTCAGGAGCTCCAGCTCCTCCCCGAGGGTGTTCCCAAACACCAACATGTCATCCAGATATACCAAGACCACCTTCCACTACAACTCCTCCAATACTCATTCCATTAGGTATTCAAAACATCCAGGGGCATTATACAGACCGAAAGGCATGACATTAAAGTGCCACAGTCCCTGACCAAAGGAGAAAGCGGTCTTCCCATTATTTTCCTCTGCCACTTCCACTTGATGGTACCCAGACTTGAGGTCCAATGTGGAAAACCATTGAACCCCAGTGAGTGTATCCAGCGTGTCATGAATGTAAGGTATTGGTGATAGTAGTGGTGGTAGTGGGGTATGCAAGTCTTGCAACTGTGCTTGTGGCCTTACCCCAAGTGTGTTGCCTGCTCACAGTCTCCCATTTCCTTCCTTATTTCAGCTCTACCGGCTCCACTGGGGCATGTTCTCCCAGGATCAGAGGCACCTCATGGCCTCTTGCCATGAGCTGCCTCATCCTTCTTCAGAGATCCACACATGCCTCCACCCATGCCAGGTAGTCCAGCCTGAGTAAGTTGGGATCCTCCATCTCGACTACAAATACTGGCAAGCGCTCCATCACTTTACCCACTCTCATGCTCACCCACACTAGGCCACTCGTTAGCATACAGTCACCAGTAACGCCACATAATTTCTGGTCAGCCTTGGGAACAACACAGGTTGCAACCAAATCTTTCCTGACAAATATCATCTCCAATCCTGTGTCTACCACCATCTCCACAGGGAGCCCATTGATCCAGCTAGCCACCCTCATGGCTGTGGGTGCCACCACCTGCTGATACCTTATGTTTACTGCGGTGTCTTGCTGGGTAACTGCCCCTGCTCCCATCTGGGCAATGTTTCCTGTCACACTCTGCTTTAGGTTGCTGGCAGTCTTTAATCGAGTGACCCACATCCCCACAAGCTCAGCAAGATTGGGGGATGGTAATCCTCCATCGAACGAGACCTGCTGGCACAGGTTAACTCGTGTTTCTGTCGCATCTATTTCATGTTTCACTGTGTCCTTTAATTTGCACATTGCCTGTAACTGCCATGCTGCTTGCTGTGCTCTCTCTTCAGTGGCTTGTGCTGCTTGCTGTTCTATTGTTTCTCGTGTTTGTGTGTGACAACATTCGTATTATCGTCTCCAAATCCACCCCTCCTGTGCCAAGGGTTGATAGGGGTGGTGTGCCTGATGCCTCTCCAGTAGACAACACTACCGCCTGTCCTGTCGTCCACCATATTGTCAGTCATCGCGTCCCACCATTGCAAAGGTCTTACTCACTGTTCTCACTTCTGACACCAATGTCCTGTATCCCCCACCTTCTGATGCCCAGTGTGGGGTGGGTCATGCACACAGACAGGTTCCCAGTACTAAGTGCCTCACACAACTTACTATGTGTCAGAATGCTGCACTCCTTTACTGGCTGTCCTACTGGGTTTGGTAAGCAGTCTTTGACAAGTGTTCACAGGGATGGCAGGGATGTGAAATGACAGACAGGCAGCAATCCACAGTTTATTGCAGTCCACAGGATTTATTGAGAAAAATGGATCACATCAGGGAAAGGCATTCCACACACAGACACAGCTTCAGCACAGCCTCATACTTCTCCTGTGACCCAACACAACCATGCAGTAACTCTTCCTTGGGGAGAACAATCAAATGCATGTCAAAGTTGCAGCTACAGAACACGCTAACACTCACTGATCCCTTTTCGCATACCCCACCAGTCAGTCACACCAACCTACGGCCAGCTAATCATGTAACAGTCGGTTTGGCGTGCTTTTTCATCACCACCAACATGCATACACATAGTTACAAATGTATTTCTTTAACAATGTATTTACATGAATCAGCAACAGGAAATGAAAACTTAGTATGCCTGTCACAGCAAGGACTACAAATTTGTATTTACAGTATATCATATATATGGTATAAGTATGATATACATAAAACACCCTCTCTATACAATACAATTATACATTCTTGATTTTCCCTCCCAGGAATCTGCACGTGATCATATGTAATCAAAAGTAAAATCTTGCTGTTCTGTTGCAATATTGATAATGGTTTCTAAGTGTAAGGAAATAGTCTGTCTGTCTTCAGTAAAAGGCAAAAGTGAAGCTAGACAACCCAAACATCATTGTGAATATCAGAGAATAATGAGTTAGTTTAGTGTTTTTCTTTCATTACTTTCATTATTAAAATTAAGAGCTCATTCACTTGATTGAGGGATCTTGTATGATTACTTGTTTATTACTTTATTTTTAAGGAACTAGCAATTTATTGCCCATTATATGGTATCTGTACACAGTTGATTTACCATGTATTTTTGGAACATAACACTTTTTTTCTACATTCTTATGTAAGAACTTAAAGCTTTAAATTTTAGTAGAAGTGATTTTGACACTTTTTGTCTGATATTTATCCAACTTTTATTTTCAAATAGATAAGTATTCCTATGAGTGTGGAATTTGAGGAAATCAACAAGCAAAGAGAAGCAAATGATGAAAATCTGATAATGGCTGATTTCACGGATGAGGAAGGCTATGGCAAATACCTAGACTTGCATGAGTGCTACAACAAGTACCTGAATATCAAGGGTAAGAAAAGATTGTATATTTTGTATTAGGATGATTTACTTTAGTGATATAATATTATATTCATTGGGGAGGATAAAGAACCAAGGTTTTGCCTTTGTTTTCTTGCATTACTCACAATTATAACAGGAAATTTGAACATTTAAGTTAAATTTATAGTCTTCCCCATACATGGAGATCAACATTTGGTATAAACGGATCTGCTTTTTTACAGGACTAGAGAAAATAGACTACATCACATATCTGACAACATTTGATCGCTTGTACGAGATTTCCAAGGACAAGAAAACCACACTGTACAGGGAATACTTG
>NC_061835.1:4005368-4022868 GCF_019202785.1 Penaeus chinensis
CAAACACATTCTGTAAAATATATGACAATTTTCTTCCTCTGCATATATTTGGCATTTGTCCTTTCCTTGTATATTGTTTGTCGGGCTTCATTATGCACATTGCAAAGTAAATAGATGGAGTGTTCTTAGGAGATGAAGACATGGAGACTAGCCCAGTGCTGGGGATCACTCCTGCCTTGGGCCTCAGCACTCAACAACGAATTTTGCTCAGTCTGCTCTTTTTCCCCTTTCCTTTTCCTTCTTTTCTCCAACCCCCTTCTACTATCCACTTTCTAATGTGTGAGAACCGTGTTGAAAGGTTGAAAGGCTGCCAGTCATGAACGGCTTAGGGGAACCATGGGCACTTTTATCTAATTTTTGGAATGTTTGCTGGTCAAAAGTCTTTCTTTATATTTGAGACCATTTCTTCCACAAACTCATTTTGAATTTAGAAAGGGATTCAGCTGTTCTTGATTTTATATACAAGTGGTATGTGACTGGGCATTACTAATAAAATGTTGGCTGATGCTGATGATACTTCTCTCTATGCTGATATTCTTTCTCTGCCAACCAGGCAAATAGTATCTGAGAGCCTCACTGTAGACCTGATGATAATTCAGTCATGGTGGTTGGGGGGAAGGGGGGGGGGGCATGAAATTAAATCCTTCTAAGCCCAGCTTCTGTCTGCTGATTAATGGAGTCTTAAACACTTCACTGGATAATTTGAAGCTCTTAAATGTAACCCTAGATTAAAGGCTTATCTTTAAATTGCAAATTAAGAATATGGCCTGGGCAGTTTCATCTGAGTTTGACATCATTTGCATGTGCAAGAGGATTCATAATGACATTCATTGACCCGCACAACTCGGCCTGCATACTTCCTGGATTGGGTCACCAGCAGGTGCTTCTCACTGTCAAGACCGGACTGGTTAACATGGACACCTCACGGCTCCCATGCCCATTTTTGCCATAAGGGGAGGTGGTAAGTTTGGAGACAGATCCTCAGCCCTTGACTTAACTAATTTTGCAGTCTTTTCTTCCCCTTTCCATTATCTTCTCTTTTCCAACCCCTTCTACTATCCATTTCCAAATGAGTGATAACTGTGCAGAAAGACTGACAGGCTGACTTTGTGCCAGTCTAGCACTTACCCTGATGGGTAGATTGTTTTACACACCAACATACTCCAGGCTTACAATGGCCAGTAACGAAGATTTTGAAACCTAGCAGCATTGAGGCTTGTCCCTTTATCAACCAACCTCACAGATTTAAATTTTCTCAATTCCCTGACCACTAGGCTTAGTCCAGTCCAAATCCTTCACCTAGGTCATTACTCAACCTCCAGAAAACATTCCTTCTCTCCTAACATCCTCTATTTCATTTCCACCCCCACAGCTTTCTTCGTCTACTACCCCCTCCTTTCTTATTGCTACTCTGCAGCCTTATTGTCCACCTCTCTCAACACTACTACACCCGTCAGGTCCTTCTACTAGCCCCACTTCTACAAACATTTTGAATTTTATCAGTGACTTTGCTGGCAAACCCATTCCTGCCCAGCCTCATCCATCTCTCAATACTTGTACCAGAACTGCCCCCATCTCTCTGACAAGCTCCCCTGTCAGGTTGTGGAAAAGATTTACTCTCCTGTTTCGAGGACTGTGATGCTATATCAGTGCAATCCCTCCAATCCCTTGCTCATTGCTGCCGTGGGGGGGCTTAGGAGACGGAGACTGAGGTCCAATGTAGGGATTCCCTGAATTGGACCTCAGCCTTCACCTCAACAAATATTGCATGGTCTTTTATTCTCCCCCTTCCTTTTCCTCCTCTTTATCTCCTTATTTTGTCCACTTATCATATCATTAGCTAATTTTACCCTTTTTATCACAAAACTTCATCATAATGCTATATAATATTTGATGTCTGGCACATTTGTTTTCTTCATTAACCATTCTGGAAATCCACAAACATCGTCTTATGAACAACAACAAAAAAGTCCTTACCTTGGGGCTTCTCCCACAAGCCCACCCGATCACTGTATTTTAATTACATCACTAATGACCTTTGATGTTGACGCAGCAGAACATTTTCAGTAAATAAAAATGTATCAGTACAGTGCTACACCATTCTCCCTAGAGGCTGCAGTAAGTCCTCCAATATTGCCAAGATTAATTTCCATAGACATAATCTCCCCCTTAATTTTTAAACTGGCTTAGAGTTCCTCCCTGTCCGACAATTTCAAACTCCTCCCATCAATATCAGAATTGTTGGTATCTTGGCCACCCTGCCAAACACTGCCGCTCCACAGCCCAATGTCCTCGATGTGCCCAATTTTCGTGGATCCCATAACGTATCTTATGGGGGCTGTCCTACCTATAAATTTGAGTCTGAAGTGGCACCTTTCGTGTTCAAACTTGGAAAAGTACAGACAAGATTTTTGTCTTACTCCCTACTCCAATATTGTCCTATGCTTTGCCCCTCCCTCTCCCTCCTATGATGTCTCTACATCTCCCCCAGTATCTCTTTCCTCATTCCACTTCTACTCCTCCCTCTCCCAGTCAAATTCTTATGTTATTCTAGATCCAGACATTCCAATCTCTACTCACCAGGTACCTGCACATCTTCCTCCTCACACAAGGCAAGCTAAATGTTCCACCCATCTGCCGCATCCTCTCCCTCCACCACTCAAACTCTGTCCCCTCTCCCCGCCATATCATAGGAAACCCTTTGTTTCTCAAACCCCCCAATCAACTCCACTTCAGAAATTCTTGATGGTATTCATGACTCAAGATGACATGCCTGCATCTCGTCCATCCTCCAACCTCTCTGCTCCCATTCCCTTTACACTCGAAGTAACTGCCGACCTTTATCCTTCTACTAACATTACCCCTAGACCCCTTCCTCCCACTCTCTCCAAACACACTCATTCCTACCTTTTTCAGCTGCATCCCCCAATCTTCCACATTATCCTTTCGGCTTCCCCCTGGATACAGCTATGACTCCCGTAACTTCTCCGACTCTTGATAAGTTTAAGAGTTCAGGTAATATGTTTTTACTACTACTGTCTTTTTCTTTCTTAGCTGTGTTTTGTCCTGCACTGACAGCTTTGGTGATATAATTCTCAGATTTTTTTCAGTGTGGCTCTTTATATGGCTTACCACAGTAATAATAATAATCCCTTGCTTAGTTGTCTAGCCTTATCCCCTCAAAGGGATGGGTGGACCATTTCTCTCCCAAATATACTCCAGGCTTACCATGGCCAGTAAGGAAGATGTACCTTTATGAGGGGCAATGATGCTTGTCCCTGTATCAGCTATCCCCACTGATTTTAATTATCCCGGTTCCTTGGCCACAGGCTCGCCTTTGACAACGACTCTGAATACTACTACTACCCCCCTTCAGTGCCTGCAATACTACTGCATTCAACACTACTCCCTCTTCCACAGTGCCACATCCTTCTACTACCCCCACCTCTATAAATCTTTTGAACAGTCTGTTTAGCCCAGCCCCAGCACTCCCGCCTTGTCACAGTTAAATGCGAATCCCAAGCTAAAGCATTATCTACTCTTACTTCACTGACAAATACTTTCCTGCCCAGCCCCATCCCTCCCTCATTACTTTTAACAGAACTATCTTCATCTCCCCAGCATACTGCCCTGTCAATGACAAGGATTGGTCAGACTGTGGAGACTTACTCGCCTGCCTAGTTGACTATGATGCACTATCAGTACAATGCTACGGAGAGGCTGCTGTAAGTCCTCCACCAATATTGCCAAGATTATTTTCCATAGACATGACCTTCCCCATAATGTTTATATTGGTAGAGACTCCCTTCCTGTGTTACCATATCACCCCCCCCCCCCCTCCCATCAATGTCAGAATAGTTGTCATCTAGGCCACCCTGCCAAACATTGCCACTCTGCAACTCGATTCCCTCTACGTGCCCAATCTAGTCATCATCGCTCAAACTCCTCTGCACAGTCACGCACATGTGCCAATTGTAGTGGTTCCCATAACATATTCTATTGGGGCTGCCCTACCCCAAGATGTTGCTACACCCCCTCTCTCAGTATCTCTTCCATGTCCCACTTCTGCCCCCTCTCTTTCCCAGTCAAATTCTTATGCCATTCTAAATCCAGACACTCAAATCTCTTCCAGGTCTAGGAATACTACCACAGATGTACCAGTGCTGATTGTGCTTAAGAACATGGGTATGGTGTGTGTTGTGCTCATGCCCCTTGTGAACCCATGGAGGTGTTCATGTGGGGGGTCCCATTTTCCATTGGAATCGGTTTAGTACCATCCTCTCGGCTGTCTTGGCCAGACAGCTGAGGAGAGAGATGGGATGGTACTTCCCTGGCTCCTCTGGTTTTGGAATGGGAAATATGGCAACCCTCTACCAGCCCTAGGGTAGAGTGAAACTTTCCCAGGACTTGATGAGTTGCAAGAATGCAAGCTCACCTGATAATCCTAGGTGGGAAATGATGGGGTACGAAATCCCATCAGAACCTGGGGCTGAGCGAGAACTGTTTTTGTAGGTTTTTCTTAGTTCCCTCAGTCGTTTCGGTCCGCCGTTTCGGCTTTGGACTTTGGTCATGGGAGCAGTAGCTGTTTCGGCTGGTTCAGCTTGTGCTCCCGTCTTGGTCAGGGAAGACGTCTGAGCGGCACTTAGAGGCCTCCCTGGCTTGGAAAGGTCAGCACGAGAGTCTATCTGCTGGACAATTTGATGGACAGACATGTTTGTGGCTGATGGTTTCTCAGTCTTATCTCGGTTTCGGATTCTGCGGCTTAAGTACTCATATGCTTTGTAAGCGCGCAGGAAACGAGGGGAGCCCACTATCCAGTGAGAGAGCTGAGAGGTGTACGTGTCAGTCAGTCAGGTCTCTGAAGTGAGTCGAGAGAAGTGCCTTCTGGTGACAGTGTGAGGACATGGCTGTGGATCTGATGTGACCTGACCTGGGAAACATGAAGCTGAACTTCATGTTGCCGGGTCATGCTGCTACAGGTACTCCCCCTCCAAAAAGTGAGCTAAGCAAGCGAGCGAAATACCATGGTGTGTCACTCCGACTGACTCGGTGTGGGAGCAACTATGCCGAGCGAGGCTGCGCCGGTGCTGAGTGCGGTGATTGTGGCATTCATGACACCCCTACCTTGGACCTCAGCCATCGCATCAACTCATTTTGCAGGTTCTTTTACTCTCCCCCTTTCCTTTTCCTTCTCTTCTTCAACCCTTTTTGTTTATTTCCTAAGGTGTGAGAGCCGTGCAGAAATGATGACTTTGTGTCAGTCTTGAACGGCCTCCGGGAACCATAATCACAGTATTCCTCGGTCAATAGCCTTGCCTTATGGGGGCCCTGGGGTATACCGTTTTTCTTTTCTACATATCAAGGCTCACCAGGGCCAATAATGAAGATATTTTACCCTTATTAGGGCCATTATGGATTGCCCCTTCATCTAAATTTGATTTATGTAGTTTCCCGACCCTCCTTTGGTTATGGCTCTGACCACTGTTACTAATACCCTCTCCTCGATGCTTGCTGTCAACTCTATCCATTCTGAATCCTTTACCCAGGTCACTGCTCAACATTCAGAATATACCCCTTCCTCTCTCCCAACATCCTCCATTACATCTGCACAGTCAAGCATTAGCACTTATTTTTTATTCAAGTTAATGCATGTTAAAGGAGTATGTAGTTCAAGAAAACTATTTTCCTCTGGTTTTATTTATTGATGATCAAACTTACAACTGTAACAAAAATTTATGAATTTAAGAGGAAAAATCAATTACCACCAATAACTAAAAATACAGACTACAAAATTGAAGAAATTATAAAATTAGTGGCAACCTTAGAACTATAATATGATAAATATTAGAATCTTGACAATGAACAATACACTACAAAACCTGCAATAAACCTCAAATTATAAATTCAACAATAGCTTTATAATACCAATGAGCCAAAACAATAACTGACAAAATTTCCTGCAGCAATATCAGGAACAAAAAAGAACCTTTACACACAGGAAAATAATCAATTAAGAAATTTTACTGTAAAGAGGGGACTTATTCTAATCACAAGAACAAACAAATTTAGCATTTCTGAAACTTGTTTCACTGCACACTGTACTAGTTGCTGTTGAGTATACTTACAACTATTATTATTATCGCATAGGAATATCAATATTCTTGAGATATGCAGATAACTAAATCTTTATCTGCTTTTATTTACAAATAATTAGACATCACATAAACAACAAAAAAGAAACCAGCAAAATCATGCTCAAAAGATTAAAACTAATATGTTATTTAATACTAACCTCTTGTTAGATATCGAAGTGTTAATGCCAATCGATGGTCTGCAGGAATTGCCTTTCTCAGCTTAGTATCCTTCTCAATGTGAGGTTTCATAAAATGCAACTAGTAACGATTAAAAAAAAAACACCTCCATGTTCGAAATTTGTAAAACCCGCGACCGTTCTCCAATGGCTGTTCCTTCACTCGGATAATTATGGCACTCAGGTCTTCTTTTTTTCCATGCCCTAAACGATGATCACTTTGGTATTCTTTCCTCATTTTTCACAATGTTAAAAGCCACAATACACAAAACTACGGCGAAATAAAGGAAACTATCTTTGTGCTCCGTACTACCGCGTAGTCAGTTCTTGGATATGTTTGGGCTCGCACGGAGGCTGTTTCCGTAGTTGAAACAGTACGTGGCAGGGCGGACGGAAATGGGTCGGGGCCCTCGCGTAAAGAAAGGCAATGGAACCTCGCTATAACCGAGCGTACGGCCAGAAACGCGCGTGCACAAGGCCAGTTGAAACGCCCTTTAGTAGACAACACTTGACTTCTTGAGGGCTGTTACCGTTTCATTTTGACTATTTGTACATATTCATTTTGTTTTGAATTGAATGGAGAAATATTAGGATTTTTTAAACACTTATCTCTATGTAAGTGTGGCGCTCGTCACCGCAGCCTCCCGCAACCCGTAACGGCGGGCATCCCGCGACCTGTTCGCTTTCCCGCACCCGGGGAGTCACCTTTGAGTGTACCAGTCGCCGCATCGTTGATACACTTTTACGCATTTTTAAAAATCTTTACTCACGGTTTTAGGGAATTTAGGTTTATTTTAGTTATACCCGTTTGGGTCTAGTTTTCTTTGGTTTTATTTTGTTTTACTTGCCATTCAGTATATTATCTGTTCGTTAATATAATTTACTATATTTCTGTTTTAATGAGGACGCGTATTTTTATTGTTATTTCATGCCAAATTATTATAACTTACGCGTTTTTTTATGATTGTAAAGATGTACGGCCGGACGTCACGGCATGAGTGTAACCCTGCTTGGCGCGAAATAAACAGTTGGTGCCCACACTTGGTTGAAGAAGGATTTTGTCTCTCCTTACCCTATTCTTTTATGAATGAATTGCAGCCGGCTTCTGCGAACAACGGAGCCCGCCAGTTCCCTTATTTTGGCTAATAGGAGTTATGTTAACTTAACCCCTTGCCGACGGATACGACGGGTAGACACGTGCTTTGCCCACTGTTAGTACTTGTTTGATTGTTTTTACACATAGATGGCTATACTTGTACTAAGTCACCAATGAGCCAGTTAGGAGTACTGCCCGTCTCGCCCGTTCACCCTTTTCTTTGATTTACGAAATATTTTACATTATCTTATTTTGCTGTTACTAATATTAAAAAATATTATAATAATTATAATGTTTATAATAAAAATAACACCATCGATATCCATAGCACTAGTAAAAAACACGGTTTTCCCGCCAATTCAAATCACGTATGGTCACAAGGTCTACTAATTGACTCCTTTGTGGCTAAGCACTAGCAGAACCATCTATGAGCAGACATTTCACACAAAATATAGAAAATGGGCACAGCATTTTCCCCATTTTTTGTTCATTTTCCCCGACGGCATTGGGTTAATATATATAATGATATTCAGAAGAGGTAAGCCCTAATTTTCATATCCCGATCCATTTTAGTATATTTTTATTTATCCATTTTTAGTGTTTCATTTTCTACCTGATTTTATCTTAAATTAATTTTCGATCACTTGTTTATTGCCTTAATTGAGATTTTCTTTATATATGTATATATATATGTATATATATATTTTTTTTTTTTTTTTTTTTTTGTTTTTGAGAGCCCTCTGAAACGATACGATGCTCACCTGTTCCTAGGACCCCTCCTTTGCCCGCTACCACTCTCATGGGGTTCTAGGTCTTTCAGGGGGAATAATTATCCATTCTCAAATTGCGCAAGGCATCCCCCTGGGCTACAGAGCCACGTACTCTCACAGTATATTTTTGGTGGCAGCGGTGGGATCGTTTCAGCCTTTCTTTTACGAGTGGCGCTCTCCGTTATCACGTGCAGCAAAGTTCACTCATGGTAGGTTATATTGCATGATCTTAATAGTTTCGGTGAGCCATTTTTTTTTTTTTTTTCCCATTGATTTATTCCCCTTATTTTTTTCTCTTCTATGTGCACCTGGTTCTCTTGCACTTTTTTTTTTTTTATAGTTTCATATTTTAATTGGTTTTGCTTTTAAGTGTGATTATTTTGGTCTGTTTGCTGTTCTTTCAAAAGTTCTTTTATACCCTGTGGCCTTTCTGTTTTCTATCTTTAAGGTTTTCTTTTAGTATTCAGACTCGTTTTTCTTACTCTTCTCTCTTGATGTTTTTTTTTTTTCTGAAAGTTACTTTCCAGCTTTATTTGTTTTGTTTTTGTGTTTGGCTCACGTGCATTAGGTTTACCTATTTGTCATGTGCCTTTAATGTGTTTTCCTTTGTTGAAACACTTAATCCAATTTTATATCCTAAACTGTCAGTGGTCACCCATTGTTTTGCTTGATATTTTTTTGTCTGTTTGTCTGCCTTTTTGTTTTTCCTGTGTAATATGCCCAGCGAGTGGGCACGCGAAGAACGTTACCACAGACTACAAGAGCGTTGCAACCTAATAATGTCTACTAGCCAGCCAGCGCCTACTAGCCAGCCAGTATCTAGAGCGTCTTATCCCGCAGCCAGCTCCTCGAATCCGGACATTCGACGAGCAGTCCAGGTGATGGAGGGTGAAATAACCCTCTTTGAAGAACTGATGGGCAAGATCAACGACCTCTGCTCAGAATTCAGGGGCTTTAAGAAGCGGAGCAACCAAAGATTTGAACAACATGAAGAGGCCCTGCGGCAGCGTGAGGGTAGTGAAAGAGCGATGCCGACTACTCCAGTTGAAGATGCCCGTCTGAAAGAAAGGGACGACATCATCCAAGATCTGCAGAACAAGCTGGAGCAGCAATCCCGAACACTAAATGAAGTCCGCCAGCAGCTCGAGCAGGCTTGGAGAACCCCACGTGCTGATCCTCTTCAAGAGTTTGAAAGTGAGCGAGACATTGAGGCCCTTCGCCAGCAACTTCATCAACAGGATGTAGGGCCACAGGAGGCAGACAGACTGGCCAGAGCTTCTACCAGGCCAGCCGCAGAAGTTCTCGGTTCCATAGGCCGTCATGACCATAGCGCTGAAATATATGCGGCACCACGTATCCCTAGCCATCAGTTGCTGTCACTCCCACCTCACCCTCCAGCTTCAGCCATTCATCAGTCTGACTCAACACACCAGGGAGACTACGTGCCTACGTCACGGCCAGCTTTGCCAGATCGCAGCCTCCCCCCTCGGGTCTGCCATGACCCTTTTTCATCTCAGTCTTCAGGTGCTGCAGTGAACTACTATCTCTCCCGAAAAAAGGTTCCAAACTTTCGCGGAGATGCCCCAGCCTCTCAGCCTCTCCGAAAGAATCAAGAGGTGGAAGGGTGGATATGTGCCTTGGAAAATATAGTGAAGCCAGCAACATCAGAGGCGTACATACAAGCCGCCAGGGCTAGCTGCAGAGGACCTGCAGAGCTTCTAATCAATTCACCACTGTTCGACAGCTTCACAGATTGGCAGTCCTTTAAAGCTGCATTGCGCAACAAGTTTCGTGGAACATATACAGCGGCGGATTTTTATAAGGTGTTGTATAACATCCGCCTTGCTCCATCCCAAGCACCTATGGATTTCTTCCTACAGCTGGAGGGGAATGTTTACCAGGGGTATAGAGATCATCCTGAGGCTATAGGCGACCCTTCACAACTGGTCAAAAGGGTCTTTATGAGTGGTCTTCCGTCCTGGCTTCGTGATTTTCTGGCACTCAAGGAAGATGGCAGCCCTTCCCAGGTGGCCGAGGAATTCACGGCATGGAATTCAGCACTCTACAGCACCTGCTCCAGATCCTGAGCTCCCAGCTTCATTTACCAGTCGTCCTACCCGTGCACGTGACGCATATGCCATGCCTGTTGAAGCCACTACTCCACACGAACCCCAGGACAAATGGTGCGCGTATCATCGCCTGGCCACGCAAGATACCGTGGAATGCCGTGCCCGAGCCCGAAGGTCCTCTGCCTCCCCACCTATGACCAGGCGTTGTTTCAAATGTCGAAGTTCACAGCATTATGTCAGAGAGTGCCCCTTTCGCCCAGGCCAGGGACCCGTTGCTCCAAGAACCACTGGCCAAGAAGAACCAGGGGGCACATACCATGATATCTACAGCAGACCAGAAAATGGTTTCAGTGGTAACAGCTCCAGGATTCACAGGTCGACCACTCGTGCTACTCAATCTTAACGGCACTACTGTCATCTGTTTCCTTGACACAGGCTCGGAAGCGACTATCGTCAAACCCAAGACCCTTCAGCTAGTTGACCCCCATGGCACCATGCGACGTAAAGATCCAGTTCGTGTTCTCAAGGGTGTTGCTGACCAGCCCCTCGATACTGTTGGCGAAGTGATTCTCTCTTTTTGCCTAGCCCCCAACATGAAAATACGGCACCAAGTCGCTGTTTGTGATGCGAAATTCCCTGGAGACGTCCTCCTGGGGATGGACTTCCTCCGTCGAACAAGCTTTAACCTCTCATCTGATGCTGAGGGCAGGGCCTGTCTAGTTATTGAAGGCCAGCCATTCCTAGTGACCTACACTGACTCTCCTACCATGCAAATCAGCGTTGTGTCTGCAGAAGCTACCGGCTTGATGCCCCCTACGAATACAGGGTGCAGCACTGCTCCAAATAAACACGCAGTTGACCTCTCAACAGCAGCAGTACACCTTCGTCAGACGGTAGAACTCCCACCACACACCGGGTGCTTTGTTGAAGGCATCATTAGCAGATCTGGACCCCCTGATGGCGACATCATGATTACACCCCAAGTGCCCGCTTTGTCCATCTCGCCCTACATGGTTACCACTGCCACAGAACGCCAGCGTCCTCTGTGGACAGTCAATGACACGGCAAGAGTGGTACGTTTGACACAGGGGACAGGCTTAGGAACAGAGACGGCTATGGAAAGGATATATACATCTAAGGACACACACCCAGATCCTGGTGATCCTGTTGAGAGTTCTGACCCCTTTGAGAGCTCATTAGAGGATGGTACCTTTGATTGGGAGGAGGATAGTTTCGACCAGATGCATGGATTGTTTGATTTTGGCTATGAAGATGAAACTGCCTGTAACCATTGGGATCTACCTCCTTCTCAGGCACTTGCCGCTGTTGCATCGGTTGACACCAGAGTAGATGAGGTATCACAAGATGAAGAACCTGTCGTCAACTTAGAACACCTGGAACAAGCCCAGCGTCAGGAGCTACAGGAGCTTCTCCGACGCTACAAGGTCCTTTTTGAGGGTGGTGACCAGGCTGTAAGACATATACCGGACATTCAACACCAGATTGACACTGGGAACGCAACCCCCATTTGTACCCGCCAGTGGCGACTCCCTCAAGCTACCCGTCAGATCATTCGTCAGCAGTGTGATAGCATGCTTCAGGCTGGGGTTATAGAGCCCTCCTCATCACCATGGCTTATTCCAGTTGTGCTGGTAAGAAAGAAGGGTGGTGAGCTACGGTTCTGTGTCGATTATTGGAAGGTAAATTCGGTCACAACGGCAGATACATATCCTTTACCTCGTATAGATGAGCTTATCGATGAGCTGGGCTCAACGGATACATTTACAACCCTAGACGCAAAGGCAGCTTATTGGAGCATTGACGTTCATGCAGATGATCGACCTAAGACTGCCTTCAGTGATGGGTACCGGCTATTCCAGTTCTGCCGCCTCCCCTTTGGTCTAAGTACAGTCCCATCGACTTTCCAAAGGACTATGAATTTGATATTGTCACCAGTCTTAGGCCGTCACACCTTGGCCTACCTGGATGACATCATTGTCTATTCACGGGGTTTCTCTCAACACCTGCTTGATCGGGAGGAGACCCTGAAGCTTCTGGCAGCAGCAGGGTTGAATCTGAACCTTGGTAAGTGCAGCTTTGCAGCCACCACCATCAACTTCCTGGGGTTCACCATATCCCAAGAAGGGGTGGCACCAAAGCAGAGCAAGATAGCTGCCATCAATGAAACTCCTGCACCCCAGACTGTAAAAGAGGTACGTAGGTTCCTGGGGGCCACAGGCTTCTTTCGCAAGCACATCGAAGCATACGCAACCATTGCAGCTCCACTTCACCTGCTCCTTAAGAAAGGGCAGCCATGGAGGTGGGATAAGGAACAAGAAGAAGCCTTTAAGGAACTGAAGAGGAAGCTTGTATCAGCACCTGTGCTCAGGCAGCCAGATTTCTCCCGACAATTTGAGCTATACACTGATGCCAGCAGCATAGCCCTTGGTGCAGTGCTCTTACAACGTGATGACCAAGGGTTACCACATGCTATAGCCTATTATAGCAGGAAGTTGCGGGATGTCGAAACCCGCTACCCTGCCATTGACTGCGAAGCATTGGCAGTGGTTGAGGGTGTTCAGGTCTTTGACCCATACCTGTATGGGCGGAAGTTCTTAGTTCTCACAGATCATCGTCCATTAGTGCACATTTTTAAACATCGTACCAAATCTCCTCGCATGACCCGGTATGCTCATGATCTGTCTTTCTATGACTTCGAGATACGTTATAAGGAGGGTCCCACGAACTATGTACCAGATTTGTTGTCAAGACAGATTGCTCCAATTCATGTTAATGAATTATCAACTCATGAATTGGCACTGGAACAACTCCAAGATCCTAGATTCCGGGAAATCCTTGCTTTCTTAGCAGATGGCACTGTGCCAAAGCGAAAACCGCCTCTTCCACTCTCAGAATTTGAAGAGAAAGATGGGGTCTTGTATCACTTAAAACACCTGCCTGACAAGATTATTTACCAACTGTGTGTTCCAGAGAAACTCCACAAATCGGCCCTGCAAGCTGCACACACCCCTCCACTTGCTATGCACCCAGGGATCTACAGGACATATGAGAATCTCCGTAGCATGTTTTATTGGCCCAACATGCTCCGTGATGTGCGAAAGTATGTGGAACAGTGCACCAACTGTCAACAGTCACGAGGGGTACCCCAGAGAGTTCCAATGGCTGAAGCTCCCCTGGCACTTTATCCTCTTGAACGGGTGTCGATGGACATCCTGGACTTATCACAGGCACCAGTGAGGTGGGGTTTAACCATACTTGACCAACACTCTCGGTATATTCAGATAGTACCTCTGAAAGATATAACGGCATCCAGAGTACATCGAGCATTTCTGGATAACTGGGTGACCTACTTCGGCCCTCCTCGTGTTATCCAGACGGACAACGGGAGACAGTTTATAGCTAAGGTGTTTGAGGAAATGGTAGAAATGCTCCGTACTACCCACCATTTCACAATCAGATACAACCCTCAATCTAATGGTCTAGTCGAGCGCACCAATCGCGTGGTCAAGGCAGCTCTGGCATGTGTTGTAGGAGATCGTCCTGGGGGCTGGCACAAGTAAGTGCCAGAATTACGTCTTGCTCTAAATTCTGCTATACATAGATCAACTGGAGAACAACCCATCTACCTACTCACTGGGAGACATGCCTACTTCCCAGTTGGTTCAACTAATGAGGTTGTGTTTAATGATAATGTGGACTTTCAGGAGCGCTTGGGACTTGCCCGACGTGCGGCCGTTACAGCTTCTAGAGACGCCAGAGGCATTTACTCGAAATCCTACAATCGGCACGCTAGAGGAACCTTCACCCCTGGTATTGGTCAGTTGGTATGGTTTAAAGAGATGGTACCTCGTCCCCTAGGGCCAAAGTGGCGAGGCGCTGCGCGAGTTTCGAAGAGATTTGGTCCTGTGTCCTTTGAAGTGCAGGACCTGGATTCTGGTAAAGTCCTTCGTGCACATCTTAATCACTAGCGACCTTACCACCCACCAGATGAACTATCTTATGCTGATGACAACGAGGGACCAGAGGATGACGATGAGAACCCCGAAACTGATCGTTTGGTCGCCCTGCTGACTTCCCATGTTCGAGATTCTTCATCTACTGTTGACACAGATAGGTGCCAATGAGAATAACCAATGTTACGGACCTCACGACTAGTGCGCCTGTGGCTAACGCCACACTGGTGTGAGGATTGCTGTTCTTTTTATTTTTTTGTTTCGTCCCCTTTTGTTTGGTTGTAGTATCAGATGATTTTCACCTGTTTTTTATGTTTTGTTCCTAGATCTGCTACTTTATGGCTGTTCTGTTTGTAGTATTTATTTAGAAGTCCGTTTTATTAATTTCATCTGATTATTACTTTATGGCTTTGTTTTCCTTTTAGTTGCTTCTTTTTTCTTTTTCTTTTTTTCGTTTTATAGTCGAAAATCAGTTTATTCCCTCTCTCTGAAGCTGTTTTTACGACTCACTTTTGGTAGTTTTTTTTTTTTTTTTCTTTTGTACTTGTGTTCTTTTTCTTTTCTGTTTTCATTATATATTTTGAGTTCGCTTTTTCACTCCTGTCCACTCCTTGGATCTGCCAGGACTCAATTGCTTTTCCTTTCCCAGGTCTCCGCTGCTCGCTTCGACCCAGGACAGGGGGAGGAATCTGTAAGAGTGGCGCTCGTCACCGCAGCCTACCGCAACCCGTAACGGCGGGCATCCCGCGACCCGTTCGCTTTCCCGCACCCGGGGGGTTGATACACTTTTACGCATTTTTTTTAATCTTTACTCACGGTTTTAGGGAATTTAGGTTTCTTTTAGTTATACCCGTTTGGGTCTAGTTTTCTTTGGTTTTATTTTGTTTTACTTGCCATTCAGTATATTATCTGTTCGTTAATATAATTTACTCTATTTCTGTTTTAATGAGGACGCGTATTTTTATTGTTATTTCATGCCAAATTATTATACCTTACGCGTTTTTTTATGATTGTAAAGATGTACGGCCGGACGTCACGGCATGAGTGTAACCCTGCTTGGCGCGAAATAAACAGTTGGTGCCCACACTTGGTTGAAGAAGGATTTTTTCTCTCCTTACCCTTTTATTTTATGAATGAATTGCAGCCGGCTTCTGCGAACAACGGAGCCCGCCCGATACTTCAGGGAGAGGAAAAGTTACTTGTCCTGACAGTTCCCTTATTTAAGCTAATAGGAGTTATGTTAACTTAATATATATAATGATATTCAGAAGAGGTAGCCCTAATTTCCATATCCCGGTTTCATTTTAGTATATTTTTATTTATCAATTTTTAGTGTTTCATTTTCTACCTGATTTTATCTTAAATTAATTTTCGATCACTTGTTTATTGCCTGAATTGAGATTTTCTTTATATATGTATATATATATATATATATATATATATATATATATATATATATATATATATATTTTGTTTTTTTTTTGTTTTTGAGAGCCCTCTGAAACGATACGATGCTCACCTGTTCCTAGGACCCCTCCTTTGCCCGCTACCACTCTCATGGGGTTCTAGGTCTTTCAGGGGGAATAATTATCCATTCTCAAATTGCGCAAGGCATCCCCCTGGGCTACAGAGCCGCGTACTCTCACATCTATTATATAAGTAAATGTCTTTTTTGAATTACACTTCTCTTAGGAAAAAGGAAGGGACATTTCGATTCGGCGAAATATTCGTCGATAAAATGACTAAATATGTATGCATATATATGTATACATATATATGTGTGTGTGTGTGTATGTATAGTGCACATTTACACATATATATATATTTACAGATAGATAGATATAGATATATGTATATATAGATATATATACATATATATCTCAAATATATACATATATATCTCAAATATATACATATATATCTCAAATATATACATATATATCTCAAATATATACATATATATCTCAAATATATACATATATATCTCAAATATATACATATATATCTCAAATATATACATATAAACATATGTGTATATATACACATATATATGTGTGTGTCTGTGTGTGTGTGTGTGTGTGTGTGTGTGTGTGTGTATACATGTGTGTGCATATATGTATAAACACTACTCAAAACAATTAGGGGAACACTTTATTTTTGGGATATCACAGACATATATTGGAGCACTGGAGTTTTCCACCCAGCTAGTTTGCAACCTTAGCGACCTGTGAATCAATTTCACTGTCTTTGACCCATTTGCAATAAACTAGGTCTAGACAGGATTGACAAAAGCGAGCCAACCCCCAAATCTGGAGTGAGTTAGCTATTGGTAGCCACGACGATTTTGTGCTCCTGATTTGCCTAATTGTTATTGTAGAGAGAAACAAATATTTGTATAAGAATTCCATATCTTTGTGCTAAATATTCAAGGATTTTGCATCGGACACATAGAGGAAACTGGGTCTCAACTTAATACTAACAGTGCGCATCTCGGGCGCGCCAATCGTGTGAGCGGAAATGTGCATAATTCTCGATGCGGCGAGCGCATGATTTTACGTTTACGTTATTTTGCGTTTACGGCCATGAGCCGGGCTTAAAATTAATTAGCGGTTATAATAATTGTGTAAGACTATATAAAGCATAGTATCTGTAATACGTTGCCATTATATGCAACTGGAGACACTACCATCAGTACATATTTACCAAACTTATAATAAAGAAACATAGATTCTAGCATTACTGAGGACAAGATATCGAACTTCGAGAGAACGTCATGACCGATTTGGGTTCGGTTATAAAGCAAAGGGATGGCATAATCCGAGAGTTAATTCCGTGAAGAGAGGTCAAGTGGGTGGTTATTGGTTAGAGCAGGTACTCGATTGTATCTGTGGATAAGCAAATGATTAGCATGGGAAGTATATGGAAAATAGTTACCAACATACAGCGATATATATGTATTCACAGAATATACATGAATACGCAAGTAGTAATGAAGTAATTACTAATCATAAAAGAGAAAAAATATAAGTTCAGTAATTTGAAAAAATAAACATGAATAATATAATGAGAACAACAGAACATAACATAATAATTTGTTCTGATAGAAATGATATGTACTAAACTGTGCAATGCGAGAACAAAAATGATAATAGACAAAACAAATACTAATAACACAATATATCAGTTATAGGATGGTTAGGGCAGGGGAATGAGGTGTGAGGTGAGGGTGTTCGTCACATAGGTCTGCTCTCAGTGAGTGCTGAAAAACAATAATAGCCAGA
>NC_061835.1:4037868-4045368 GCF_019202785.1 Penaeus chinensis
AATATTTATATTGTTTCAAATGCAACGAATTTACAGCGTTCGTGATTTTATCGTTATCATGAATATCATTTAATTTATTTATATTCTCATCGCGCGTTTCCCGTCTCGACCTGAGCTGACCACTTTTTTTTTTCTCAAGTCGGTCGACACGTGAAATGACTTGAGAGACAGCTCGCTGTTCCCATTAATTTGGTTGTTTGAAATTGTTTGCACCATAGGAATACTGTAGCATCGTTGCATTGATCATTTGGTGACACGTTCTATCAACGCTGGAACGGAGTTTGTAACGCGATTTTATATGCATTAATTATTTCGATCATAACGTTAGAATCTTCCCCATATCAGAGTACACAGGGATGCCTGATATAACCCGGAGTTACGTGAGACGCTTAATAGATCAGCGTTCCGACGATACGATAGTAGGTACAGGTAAAACCGAAGTTATTCGTTCGATCGGCAACTTTTGATTCGGTGTGACCCACAATTATGTCTGTTGATTAATGTAGGACTAGGGTTTAGGCTAGAATCGTTATTCGCTTATTAATCACATCTTTCTCATCCTCTAGAAGCCGCTGGCATGTATGGGTAAATCCCAAGCGATCGTGTGATTCGTGATAGATACCCACAGGGCATATCACGAGCGCCCATCACAGAAAAGAGTGGGTTACTTATAAATTTTCCCGACTCGTTCCCTTCGTATAGTACGGCATTTTTGGGTATAGACCCCCCGTCGATGAAGTCTGCATGCCCACCTGGCCAAGGCTACCTCGGGAGATTTGCTGACCCCGAGAAGATTCGCTTGCGATAAAGCTTGTGAATATTTTTTAGTCACCGCTCATTAGTGCGTCATTCTGTCGTACATCATTAAATGTTGAATTCAATGAGGTAGTTGAAGTAGTTTTGTAGTAATTCCATTGCTAGTTTATCGTATTGTTGTTAAAATGAACGTTAATCTTCGTGTTTGTCATACATTCTGCTCTGTCTGAGGTCACTCGCTTTCATTCTCATTTACGCTCACTGTCGCTTACACACACACTCCCTCACTCATCCACGCAGAACAAAAGACACTTAAACCTTTTCTTATGATAGGGTTTGTTGTTGTTGTTGCAGTCGTAAAGATCTATGACGTATCTCTTTTGTCCACGATTTAGTCAGTCGTTACGAGTGCCTAGTACATGATTTCTTATTCTACACACATTTCTTCTCTGTGTTACAACAATTAGTTCAAGTAAATCCTCGCGGATTGCCGTTGTCGTTTTCCTTATCTACTCTCATATCTATCAGAGTAGATATGGTAGTTCAAGCCAGGTCCTTGCGGATCGCTACTGATGTCTCCCTCTCCTATTTTCTTTTTTTTCTTTGTGAAAGTAAAACAAAATAAAAAAAACGAAAATAACGTAAAATCGAACAATAAAAACTGCAAATTAATATAAATAACCGGCTACAAGCTTACCACCCCTTTTTCTCTGTTGCCTTTCTTTTTCTGTCACTATCTTGGCCCTTACGTGTATAAACTGGTTCACCGATATCTGAGACGGCACCGAAGGAGGACCCTCTGCAGAAACGGTCATCTTAGGATGCTGTGGGAAGGATGTCACCGGAAGATCGCCAGCAGCCTACGGACCAGGATGTTCGTCAGAGCAGGTATTAAGCCGCCCCAGTATGTGGAAGGACGCCGCCTGCCAGGACACCCGTTGATCCAGCGAAGGACCAAAAACTCGCCAGCGCAGGTACCAGTCGCCCCATGATGCTGTGGACGGGCGCCTCCTGCCTGGACGCCTGCAAATTCAGGCGAACTCCAGGAGCTCGTCAGCACAGGTATCAGCCAACCTGAGATGCAGAAGAAGACGCCTCCTGCCCGGACGCTCGTAGATCCAGACGAAGATTACGTGGACGTCTGGAGGAGCACGCAATCGAGAAGGACCTGGACGAGATCTGCGAGGATGTGTGTTGGGCGAGTTAGGCCTGGACGAGAACTACGAGGATGTGTGTTGGGCGAGTTAGGTCTGGAAGAGAACTACGAGGAAGTCTGGACGAATCCGAAGTCAAAGAGGACCTGTACGAGACCTTCGAGGACGTGTGGACGTCGAGGACAGACGGATTTACCTAGGACTAGGACGAAGAGGACGACAGGAACGAGCAGCCATGACGAACTACGCCAGAGACAGCTCACTCGAGAACGAAATTACCAGGACCAGCCAAGTTGGGTTAGCCTTGAAGCAAATCTAAGGCGCCTTGAGGGTGAGTGGGTGGCCGAGCAATATGGCATGTCATTAAGCAGCTGTCACGGTAACCTCGCCTCGCTCCCCCCACGCTTCCTGCAGCTGGCATCCCCCGCAGCGTTCCGGTGGACGCTCGCTATTTATGGCCCAGGATGACCCTGATTTATAGAGTTCGTATCCAGAGCTCGTCGTGTCAAGGTCACCACCGAGCCTTCGGCTCCTCAGGGCTGGAGGGCAGGACCACGCGACCCCACGCTCAGCACTTATCCTTAGACTCGTTTCGTGTGTTCCCATCACTGTGTTGTACTCTTCCGTAATAAAGAGTCAAGCCATTATAACCACTATCATTGCCCAACCAGTCACAATCAATGTTTAGAGGCCTCTCTATATACCTTTTAGAGTGTGTGTGTGTGTGTGTGTGTGTGTGTGTGTGTGTGTGTGTGTGTGGGTGTGTGGGTGTGTGTGTGGGTGTGTGTGTGGGGGGGTGTGGGGGTGTGTGTGGGTGTGTGTGTGTGTGTGTGTGTGTGTGTGTGTGTGTGTGTGTGTGTGTGTGTGTGTGTGTGTGTGTGAGTGTGTGGAATGCCACATTGATATCGGTAAATATCGTCACCTTCCCTGACCAGGACTCGAACCTAGGTCACTCCAGGTATGAACCGGAGGATCACACACATATATTTATGTGTGTTTGTACGCGCGTGCGTGTGTGTGTATAGATATTTGATTTGATTAGATAACATTTATTTACAGAACAGTATACATCCGCTGCAAAAATCCAGGTAAGATACCAAAGCATCTATCCAAACTGGCTGTGCTTCTATTTGTGTAGAGGGCTATCACTTAAGCATTAGTGTTATATACATGCCTGCAGGGCTGTGCTATAATCACTGTATTAAAATATCACCTGGCTGGTAAAAAAAAAAAAAAAAAAAATATATATATATATATATATATATATATATATATATCACTGAATATGTCAAAGACAAGACCTGTGTCTCTAATAAAGTTAAATAAAATCACCAATTGCTAATCTGTGAACATTACTATTTAATCGATAGGATGTAGTTTTTATGCAACAGAGTAAGTAATGCGTGAGATTATGCGACTTGTGCGTGATATAAAACTAGTTTTGCCTCCAAAACTGCATCCTGTACATATTGTATAATATAATAATATCCTAAGCGTAGCCTCGTCAATGTAACCTGCTGTCTCCGAGACAGTCCATGATAGGCTTTATAGGGTTTGTCAATATATCTGATGTCCCGCCAATATTATTGTAATGCCAGATATTACCATGTCCATCTTTTTCATCCTTTCATAATCTCGAAGACCAAAACACCAAGATATTTATTGGTGTCAGTTTTGATTGGTGTTCAGTTTTGAATGGATTAATTATGAGTCAAAGGGAATTATGTAGAACATAATCACCCTATCAAATACCTGAATAAGAATGCCATTAGCATAGGATGTGATGCTGTATAGATTCCTAACTCGGTGTTGAGCTTGCAAAGAAAGTGCATAAGCATATTAAACAGTACAGGGGAGAATACTTTTGCTCTTTTCAAAGATAGATAATCCTTTATCTATAGCAGAAACTTGCCCTTAACTCCTAAAAGTGTTAGTTCATGGAGGACTACAGTAGGGGAAGCTCTGTCGAATGCTGCTTTAAAATGTATGAAGTAAGAAGACTGTGCATTACTTCCGTTTAGATACTGTGCTAGACACATATGTGTTCCTCTCCCTTTTTGAAAGCAAAAGACAGATGAATGGATCAGTTCTTTGATCTGGTGGAGTAAACGATTAAGGAGGATTCTTTCACAAGTTTTAGAGAGGCAGGACGTCAGAGAAATTGGTCTATATTCTTTACGCCGTCCTGGTTTTGAGATAGGAATTATGGTTGCTTGTTTCCAAGTGGTAGGCAAGATACCTGCCGTGTAGGTTTAGTTTAAGAGATCAAGAAGAGGATTTTTTCCCTTTACCTGTACCTTTGCAAGAAGTTGGATAATGTCGTAAGTGATTCCATCATCCCCAGGTGCAGTGGATATGCTAGTCCTAATGGATGAAAGGAGTTCTTCCCTTGTAAACGGTGCATCAACCTCATCTAAGAAGTGGCATTGATAGTCAATTTCGTGTTTATGGCTTAATTTAAGGGAGCACCTGCTTATGGACAATGGACAAGAGAAGATTCCTCACACCCTCTATTGAGGAGAGAAAAGGCTACCCTTTCTGGATGTAGATGGGGTGTTATACTGCATATACTGCCTTTGATCTTGCCGATTTTCTTCCATACATTACTCATGGGTGTAATGGAGTCAATTGATTCTGCCCAGGCATAAAATCTTTCCTCTCACTGATCTTTTTACTAATAAAAACACAAGATCCCTGCCTAAGTACAGGTTTTTCCCCAAGTGTCATATCTGACATATTTGATTGTATGATGTTTAATTTCAGGGTCTTTGTTCAGCTGTTATGCACATCTACCTCTTGAAGATAAAAAACCCGTGCTTAGCAGATCTCTTAGGTTGTAGGAATGATATTGCCAACTTGTTAACTGAAAGTTTCATTTAAGTGATCAAGGCTGGTGGGAGTAAAGTCTTCATACCAACAGGCAATTCTTTCAATGAATTCATCATGATATTTATTGGCAAGGTTGTATCGAAGGCGTGGCTGGGGTGGGGTTCTTTAGCAAAAAGGAAAGGTTACATTTAATGCCCAGTACTCACTAACTAAGAATGGGGTGACTTTCGCAGTGCTTGGTAGTGTGTACTGATTGTATAGAGCTATATAGTCAAATTTTCTGCCCAGATAATTAGTTTTTTTTCCTGAGGGGCATAATAGGTATATGGGGTCACTAGTATTTTGGAGATAGTCATAATAAACTTTACCATTTTAGCCAATGGTACTTCCCTAGGAGCCTAGGAGAGAGTATTAAAATACCCACACAATAAGACAGTACCACCTCACTATCATGTGGATTATATACATTAATGATGGTGATAGATTTACCGTCAAGAAATATTTTGATACTAAGATATTCAGCACAGGTGCTATCACGATTGTCATTAATCACTTACGATGGAATTTAGTTCTTTATGTAAATGCCAAGCCCTCTCGTAGAGAGATTAGCAATATTTGGTTTGTCATAGTATGTGTATCCTGCAAGTTTTGCATAACAAGCACTAGTTCAAACTTCCTGAAGGCAACACACATCAACATATTCGGAGTGAAAGTATTGGGAGAGAGTTGCCTTGCATTTCTGTAAACTGTTTATGTTCCAGGTAATATATTTCAAGGGATTACTTGGAGACATTGATTACTTGATCATTTCCAAGGCCCACTACAGTGTGATGCTGTTATTGATCGAGGAGGAACGTGAACATCCTTTCCTGAAGTTCAGATTGCTGAACCATTTGTTGTTGCATCATGAACATCATCTGCTCCATCTGCCGAAGTAGCATTTGTAGCAAATCCTTTATTTCTCTGTTGGACTCTTTTTTTTTTTTTTTTTCTTGTCTTGCCGCAATGAGGGCTGAGCTCCAACTGGTACTGCAACTGATACTGAAGCAGGTGCTGAAGCTGGTGCAGCAGATAGTGCTAGGGTTGTTGAAGCTGGTGCTGGAACTGATGCAGCATATGGTGCTGCAGCTGGTGCTGAAACTTTTGCTGGTGCTTGAGTTGACGGAGCTTTAACTCCTGTTGGTGCTGGCAATGTAGCCGGTGCCTTTGCAGGGGCCATCACTGTTGATCTTTGCAGGTGTTGGAATTCCCCCACATCTTCAAGGCGTGGGGCTGGGAGAGACTTTTGTGGGGGAGAGGTAATAAGCGCACAATGGAGAAATAGCATTATACTCTTGTCGACAGTTCACGCATTTCCATGTAGAAGAGCGCAGTCTCGTGTTCCGTGGCCCAACTTTGAATTATTAGAGCAAAACGGGGTCACCTAAAGGGTGCCATGCCCTCAACCATTTTTATACTTCAGTGGATTACGCTATGATGACTCTCTGGGATGATACATACAATGTATGCAGTCATTTATCCTGTTTCGATTTCTCTTGGGACATCAAACACAATGACGTTCATACATTTTCCCTTCCCCCAAAAAACATGGCTTTTTCAAGCACTTCACTATTTTCACCGGTAGTTGTTATATGAGCAAGAACTTATTCGTTCTTGCATCTAACATAAACGTCATTTCTTCCAATTTTCAGCTCGATTGATCCTTGTGTCTTATTCAAGGCTTCATTTTTAGGGCCTGAGAGACCCAGCGATACTTATCCCACGTGTGCGCGCTTTGTATCGTAATTAAAATGCGCGCATAGGTGCCCGGGAGGTGTAATTTCCACAGAAGCAAATAGCTGCCTCTTTGATTTTTTTCTTCAGCCTGTCCGGGGCCCCACCAATTTCCTCCTCACTGAGGACAAGATATCTCCCCTCGGTTTCTATTTGTTGGTTCGTCGCTATCGTCCCATCATTAGACGGGGTAATTCCCCGACCACGTAAGGGTGCCTGTCCATTGAAAATAAACAGGTATACACACGGTGCCTTGCAACACATCTGGGAGTGTGCTCAGGAGCTTTCGTTTTTGATTTTAATGTTTGTTCTTTATATCATTTTCGAACTTAATATGTGAACATTACCACACACTGAATCAATATACTGGTCTGTGAATTGCTGATCGTCAAGGCATCACAGACCCTTTAAGGTCACAAGGTCACGAGAGGACACTTATATAGTTGTCCCTCGCTATAACGCGGCCTCGCTGTCTCTCGGATTATTTTTTGCATTTTTTCATGTTTTTTTTTTTTTTTTTTTTTTTTTTTTTACAATGTATAAAAGCGCATTGTGTTCTGCGTACTTATTGGAGAAGGGACTGTAGACCAAAGGGAGATGCTAACCATCGGACAATAAGTTGAACTTCTCGACATGCTGAAAGAAGGTTGTTGGGCGCCATTACGGAATAAATGAACTTTGGTTAGTTACATAAAGGAGGAAAATAACATAAGTAAGCAATAAGTTTTAATAAGGATGCAAAAAGGGTTGTAACTGCCCGCAACAAGACCAGCGATAGGATGGAGTCTGCTTTAGCTTTGTGGATCACTGACTGCAGGAAAAAGAACATTATGCTGGATACCAACATCATCCGCACAAAAGCTAAAAAGCTTTATGACACCTTTCTCTGTTCCAGCGGTGTCCGCTTCTGCGAACACCGCTGGAGCAGAGGAATGCGTGAACAACAAATTTAAAGCGATTATCGATGAAGGGGGATATAAGCCCGAAC
>NC_061835.1:4067868-4070368 GCF_019202785.1 Penaeus chinensis
TATATTATATATATATATTTATATATATATTTTATATATATATTTGTATATATAATAATTTTATATATATATATATATTATAATATTAATATTTATATATATATATATTATATATATATATATATATTATATATTTATATATATATATATTTATATATATATATTATATATATATATATATTATATATATATATATATATATATAATATTATATATATATATATATATATTATATTATATATATATATATATATTATATATATTTATATATATATTATATATATAAATATATTTTTTAAAAATATATAATATATTTATATATATAAAAATATTTAATTAACCACACCAAACACACCAAAACCCCAAAAACCACCCCACACACAAAACCACACACCACAAACACACACACCCACAAACCACACACACCACCAAAACACACACCACACAAACACACCCCACACCCACACAAACACACACACACACACAACACACACACCCAAACCACACACACACACACCCCACACACAAACACCACACACAAAAACCACACCACACAAACACACACCACACAAACACACACACACACACACACAACAAACACACACACACCCCAAACACACACCACCACAAACACCACACAAAAACCACCAAAAAACAAACACCACCCACAAACCACACACCACCAACACACACAAACCCCAAACAAAACACACACAAAACCACACCACAAAAACACACACCCACACAAAAAACACACACACCAAAAACACACACACACAAACACACACACACACACAAACAAAAACACCACACACAAACACACACACCACACCAAAAACACCCACACACACCACACAAACCCACACACAACCAAACACACACCACAACCCCCAACCACACACACCCCAACACACCACACACAAAAACACACACACACCCAAAAACACACACACACACAAAAACACCCCAACACACACAAAAACACACACAACCAAACACCACAACAACACAACACACACCCAAACCCAAACCCCACCAAACACAAACAAAAACACAACCACACCCCACAAAAACACACACAAACAAAACCCCACACCACACACAAACCCACACCACACAAAACACACCCTACACAACAACACACACACACAAACACAAACACCGAAACACACAAACACAAACACACACACAAAAAACAAAAACACCACAAAAACAAACACAAACACAAACACCACAAAAACCCACAAACACACACACCACAAAACACAACACACAAAAAACACCACCACCCCCAAACACAAACACAAAAACACACCACAATACCACACACACAAAACACCACCAAACAAACACAAACACACACAAAAAAAACCCCACAACCACACAACACAAAACAACACAAAAACACAAACACACACACACACACACACAACACAAAACACACAACAAAAACCCCACACACCCACAAACACACACACACACAAACACCACACACCCCCCAAAACCACACACCAACCCCAAAACAACCACCACACCAAACCAAACACACACCACACAAAACACAAACACACACACCCCAAACAAAAAAAAAACACACCAAAAAAACCAAACACAACACACACACAAAACAAACAAAAAAACACCACAACAAACCAAAACACAAACACACACCAAACACACACACACACCCCCAAAACAACAAACACAAACAAAAACACACAAACCCCACACCAACAAAAACACCACCCCAATACACCACACAACACAAAAAACCCACACACAAATACACACACAACAAACCACAAACACCACAAAAACCAAACACCACCCCAAAACACAAACACAAACACAAAAAACAAACACACACAAACACAACCCCCCCCAACACCACAAACAAAACACACACCAAAACAAACTCCCCACACAAACACCCACACACAAAAACCAAACCCAAAACAACAAAACACAAACACCCACACAAACACAAACCCACACACAACCAAAACACACCACAACACAAACAAAACACACACAAACACCCCCACACCACACTCAAACAAAAACACACACACACCACAAACCAAACACAAACCACAAACAACACCACACACCATCAAACACAAACCCCAACAAAACACACACCCACCACCCACACCCACAAAACCCAAACACACACAAACAAACCCCAAAACCACACAAACAAACACAAACCAACACAAAACAAAAACAAACACACACACAAAAAAACCCAACAAAAAAACCACCAACAAACACAAACCCCCACAACAACAAAAAAACACACACACAAAACAAACACAAACACACACAAAAAAAAACCACAAACACACATACAAACAAACACAAAAAACCAAAAACAAACACAAACACACAACAACAACAAAAACACACCACAAAAAAACCCACAAACACACCCCAAAACAAACCCCAACACACACACACAAACAAACACAAACACACCACCCCAAACCAAACCACACAC
>NC_061835.1:4095368-4097868 GCF_019202785.1 Penaeus chinensis
TGTATATGCATATGCGTTTATTAATGTATATATAATTTCATTAATGTGATTTTCATAAATCCTTGACCTACAGTATCTGTACCCACTTCTCTCTCTAGTATATATACGTATATATGTTTACGTATGAAGCTCGCGTCATATTGTGAATGGACTGCATTGGCCAAATTATAAGAGCGGAGTTCCCAAAACCCAAACCTGAACCCCCTGGCTCGCACGGACCTAATCCATGATTATTTATGGGGTGGTCTCCCCCTTACGCCTTTCTTGGTAGAATGGTCAAAGGATGGGGGGAGAGGGGGTGGGCTGCGGAGGTGGACGGTATGGGTACAGAGAGGAACAGACGGCGAGGGTCAGAATGCAGTTAAGGAAGCGGGAGGAGGCTGGTCCTGGAGAGGAGGAGGTCGAGAGGGCGGTTGTGGCGGCCTTTGGCCTCCGGAAGGAGTGGGTAGTTTACCTTTGCTTTGGTTGATTAGGATGCTCTCGATATAGCCTGTATATAGCACAAATGTGTATACATTTAGTTCGTACACCCTGCAGATTTTTGTATGCGTGTGTGTTTATTTTACTGCACAGTACATACAAATAAATCATTTAATTTACAGGCAATAGGTAGAATAAAAAGTGAGCTTAAAAGAAATACATTTCAACATGTATTTTCATAAAATATGCCCATGACTACATCACGAATATATGATAATTTCGTTCACTGTTAGGGTATGAGTTTTTGCTTATATTTGTCTTTATATCCGTCCGGTAGGTGATGGCTGTACATGAGCCTTATTGCCGCTATTACATGTCTAAATCGTTAATGTGTGGTGTTAAGAAAAATTGTGTCGGGTGTTGTTATGAAGGAGAAAGGACGAACAGTGTAAATGGAAAGGAGGAAAGGAAGAGGAAATATAACAAAGAGGGACGGACTTTGTGGGATAGGAAACGTGAAGCGAAGTAGAAACAAGAAAAAAGACGGAACGGGTTAGGCCGTGCTTGGAGGAAGGAGGCAGAAAGGCCCCGGGAAGAGGGAGAGAAGATTGTAAAGAAACTAGAATGTGCTCTTACCCTTATATTTCTTAGTATTTTATTCTAATTCATTCATAGTGATGTGTTGTAGGAGATCAAGATTGGGCTTTTTAGAGTCATCGCGAAACCCAGACGCAAACCATATAGAGATAGGTTTTAGAAATGAGTTGGAGACAGATAATATCTTCATTATCCTTTTCTTTTTTCCTTAATGCTGTGAGAAATGAGACAAATGGCACAGTGCCAGACCGCCTGTCGTGCCAATTTTCATGTATGTATTGGATGGTGTTTCTCCTCCCCCTCTCTCTCTTGTCCCTTTCTTAACGGGAACTGGCGCCCCCCCCTCCCCCCGCCCCCCGCCTTCGAACAACCCCACTACCAGGGTCTAGCAGCTGTATGACCATTCGCCTCGCTACGATTGGGGACGGGGGTTTAGGCTGAAAGTTTGACCAAGGAAAGAGCCTTTTGACCATTTTTTCATTTGTTTGGCTCTATGCATTCTGCGCGTATGGCTGCGCTCGGCCGTGGAAGTGTATGTTTGCAGGATAATATGAATACTTTTGCCAAATTCTTCCCAACTTATTATGTATGTATTGGAAGCCTTTGATCAATACGCGACACAGTCTCCCTTCCCCAGTCGCCCCTCCCACTGGAGTTCGGGCAGTGTAGATGGTATTGGGGATCCGCTGATCTTTTTTCTTCAGCCGATTTCGCGCTTAACCCTTGCTGTCTATTTTAATTTTCTTCCTCAACTATCTTGCGCTCCTTGTTTCATAGCTATGTATAATCCGGCGATCTATTCTCTTACTCCTATCTTCTCTCTTCTACTCTGTTTTATAAACCATTATTTCCACATAGACCCTACTCCCTAACCGTGCAGGCACAATGACATACAAGTAGAACCTAGGATACTCCCACGCTGTTCCGACTCTCACACGCTCAGGTCAGGCATTTCCGTTACAATCCGCCTGTCCGGGGAACACCCTCCTTCACAACTACACACGACTCTGCTTCAATGTTTTTTTCCTGGCGAGCATGCACGCACTTAATTGTGGGTATTTAATGGAATGTATACTGGCACATCATGTTAGGTATTGAAAACGTTTGCAGAAGCTCTATTAAAACACATGTATCACCTTATCTCTTTGAAGCACGAGGAGACTGTTTTCGTTGATACATTACAAAGGTGGCAGTTATCGAGGGATTGTCATATTTAATAAGAATTTGATAGGTTTTTCTGTGTCTGTAGAGCCCAATCACTTGCTTTTATTTGATTATTTTTTCCATTTTAACATTCCGTATTTGAGAAAAAAAGAGTAAAAATGAAAATTGGAAGGTAAAGTAAATGGATGAAATACATGCAAAGTTACCAGACTTTTGTGTTGAAAACCACTTGTTGCACGGGTTGCATGGTCACCTGTTGATCTGGTGGCGAGAGAGAGACGTATTAAGTGGCTGCTTCTCTTTTGAAAATTAGAGAAGC
>NC_061835.1:4113669-4116169 GCF_019202785.1 Penaeus chinensis
TCCGCACGCATCAACACCCGCCCAAACGCACATTCCCACATGTTAACGTGTCCCCCACACGCGGGAAACGTACACACGCGCACCAGGAAAGTTATGCAGGCTTTTAAAGAACTTAAAATGTACGCATCCCCAGCAAGTAAGCAGGGCCCAACACACCACCACATAGAACCCACGCCTACCCCAAACCCCACACACAAACATACGCCCACCCCCCACGAACATAGCCCCACCCACCACGAACATACGCCCACACACACACGAACATACGCCCACACACACGAACATACGCCCAACACACACGCACATACGCCCACACACACACGCACATACGCCCACACACACACTCATACCCCTCACAAAACGCACATACGCCTACACAACACGCACAACCCCCACCACACAACAACGCATACCCCCAACACACACACGCACATACGCCTACACACACACGCACAACCTACACACCCCACCACATTACGCCTACACACACACCAAATACGCCTACCCAGCCATACGCCACACACACACCACACGCCACCCCCACACACGCATAGCCTACAACACACGACAACGCCTACCCCACCCCACAACCCTTACACACCCCGCACTTACGCCCACACACACACGAACAATACTACCATACACCGCACTTTACCACAAACCCTTTCACGCACACGCACACGCACATACCACACACCTGCACCCCCAACCACACCCCCCCATACGCACACACCTGCACGCCCGACATACGCACACACCTGCACGACAGAAACAACGCACACACTCCCACGCCACGCACATACGCACACCCTGCACGCACACCCCAAAACCCGCCAAAATTTACACGCACAAAACACACCCTGCACGCCCCATACCACAACCTGCACGCCCCACCACACGCACATACCACACACATGCACGACACGCACATACCTGCACACAACGCACCATGCACATCACCACTTTGCACACTCCCCGCACACTGCAAACCACGCACAATGCACACCCCACGCACACTTTGCACACTCACGCACACATCACACCCGCACACATGCACACCCCACGCACACACACACAACGCACCACACACCACCACACCATCACACTCACCACCATCACACTAAACCAAACATGCACACTCACCACACATGCACACCCCGGGCACACAGCCCACTCACCACACATGCCACTCACACTCACGCACATGCACATCACGCACACTCAGCACACTCACCCCCTCACGCACACATGCACACTCACGCCACTCAGCACATTTCCGCACACCACCACACATGCACACTCACGCACCCCTCCCCCCCCCACACATGCACACTCCCCCACACTCCGCACACTTGCCCCTCACAAACATGCACACTCACGCCACCCCACCAAACATGCCACTCACGCACACTGCCACCCCACCACACTCACGCACACATACACTCACCACCTAACCAACTAACGCACACTCACGCACACATGCACACTCACGCACACACGCACAGGCGCGCGCGCGCGTGTGTGTGAGTGTGTGAGTCTGAGTGTGAGTGTAAGTGTGTGAGTGTGTAAGTGTGTGAGTGTGTAAGTGTGTGAGTGTGTAAGTGTGTGAGTGTGTAAGTGTGTGAGTGTGTGCGTGTGTGTTTGTGAGTGTGAGTGTGTGAGTGTGTGTGTGTGAGTGGGTGAGTGTGTGAGTGTGAGTGTGTGAGTGTGTGTGTGTGTGAGTGTGTGAGTGTGTGAGTGTGTGGGTGTGTGGGTGTGTGAGTGAGTTAGTGAGTGAGTGAGTGAGTGTGTGTGAGTGAGAGACATATGCATGCGCATGTTTTTCCTCTCTCCTGCCCCAGCGCGGGATGAAAGATGCGGTGGACAGCGTTAAAGGAACGAGGTAAGAGGAGCAATGAAAAGGAGAGAAAGAGATGATGCGGCGTTTCCTTGCCATGCTGAAACATCCTTGGAGATCGTGATGCATGCCAGCTACTGTTAAATTACTTCAGTGGAACAGTGTTGTTTATTTCAGAAGAAAATGGCGTTTGAAGCCCCTAATTTCGCCGTAATCTGACCTATAATGAACCCTGCGTTGCCAAGCAGTAGGGAACGTAGCCAAGCTGAGTTCCCTGTGTAAAATATATGAGCAAAATATTTCTGAAATGTGCCCGAAAGTGACTACTTTCGATGCAGTCAGTATAGAGCACATAGATTGGTTATCAACACAAATTGGCAATTAAACGCTATAAGCATGGTGTTCTTCGATTACTTGAACACGATAGAAAAATGAAAATTCAGTAGTCTCTATTGAAAAACATGCATGCGCATGGGACATGCATTGATATAAATGAGCTAGAGGTGACGGGGTGGGAAACGAGAAACGAGTTAGCATTGGTTTATTAAAATGGATTTAAGATGACAATAACATAAGTACATACATAATGATATATATATCATTATGTATGTATATATGTATATATATAGAAATATATATATATATATACGTTCATATATGTAT
>NC_061835.1:4121169-4123669 GCF_019202785.1 Penaeus chinensis
GAGCACATGCATCAAAGATTTCCCTTTCTCCAAACATCTGAGGATCTTCCTTGCTGCTCTGTTGAAGATCACTTACTACTGGTCACCATCTCCAGCAGACTTCAACCGTTGGTAGTAGAGATAACATCATTTGATGAGCATATGGCATTGAGACTGGAGCATGATTTGGCTTCATTCGTCTTATTGCTGTGTACGTGCCAACTGATGTTTGTAAACTCGATGGGAAAGAGGCTTTCTTTGTCAAACTCACATTTGTGGCAGACAAATGCCCCTTGCGAGACATTCGCATTGTACTGAACGATTTCAACGTGGCTCAAGAGCTAATCTCAGTAGCGAGAATAGCTTTCTGTGTGATGTTGCCAGGTCTCAGATTGAGGGTTTCTTGCTCTTGGTATCAGTGCTCCAACCCGCATGGCACAGCAGTACAGGTACTGTGGCCAAGGAGATCAACCACATTCTTGTCAACACTTGCTGAAGGATCCTCTAGAACTGCAGGGTTTACTGCCAAGTTCTATAGCACTGACTGTAGACTGGTTGTGGCTAGCCTAAGGATGCACTTCAAAACTGCCTATCTCTCCAGTGGTCACTCCAGGGAGGAGTGTGCCCGGAAGTTTGCCATGGCAGTCTTTGATCAGTTCCCAGAACTAGAAAACCTGATGTACCCAGCAGGTCTATGGGAGTCCTTTAAGTGCAAAACACTCGGTGCAGCAGATGAGTCCATTGGCGAATACCTGAAAGCAAGGCAGAATTTCATCTCACTGGAGACTACAGATGCATATCGTATGGCTCAACTGAATAGCAATCTGGATTTTTGCTATTTCTTAGTGAATGACTTCCGCCCTGCTTCCCAATCCCAGAGAAAACGTAACCCAAATTTCTCACTGACGATTGCAGTCCACTCAGTGGATGAACAGATCATCTCAGATCATGTTGGGATCATGTAAACATTGGACTGAATATTTTGAGCAGCTGTACTAGGTCGACCCCCCAGCAGTTAGTCTGGACACAAGTAACGTCACAATACCTTTACTAGACCCACTGATCTGTGAGGAATCTCTTACCGAGAGATTTTAGAGGTGATCTCTAAGCTAAAGTGTGGGAAAGCTGTAGGCATATGTATCCCTAATGGTTGGAGGTGAACCTATGGCATGTGGTCTTGACTGCCGTTGGAGAATTTGACATTTGGGGGAATTCCAGCATGGGTTATTGGTTTAATAGCAAGCCTATATACTGGTACTGAAAGTGCTGTAAGTATGGTGGGGGCTTGTCAAATTTCTTCCACTTTGGCATGTGGTCTTGACTGCCGTAGGAGAATTTGACATTTGGGGGAATTCCAGCATGGATTATTGGTTTAATAGCAAGCCTATATACTGGTACTGAAAGTGCTGTAAGTATGGTGGGGGCTTGTCAAATTTCTTCCCTGTTAATTCAGGGGTGAGGGAAGGCTGTGTCCTTGCACCAACATTTTTTCAAGACTTGCACGATCTAGATAATGGACAGAGGTACTATTCAAAGTCAGTGTGGAGTAACACTGGGCAATATCAAAATCACTGACCTCGACTTTGCTGATGATTTTGCTATGCTATCTGAGTCTCTGGAATCACTGGTGGCAGTTGTTCATGCAATTAATTAGTAGTGAGTCGAGGTCATTGGGCCTAGAGGTCTCGTGGACCAAGATCCAGGATTTGGGGGGCCTGTTAGAGGAACCTGTTCAGTTGATACATACTTGCAGTGAGGACATCGAAATCATAGAGAGCTTTACATACCTTGATAGTGCAATCCATGTCTGGGCTGTCAGACCAAGAAGTCAGTAGATGGATTGGTCTGGCAGCAGGAGCCGTGAACTCGATCAAGAAGAGCATTTGGAGATGACAATACTTATGCCAAAGGATTTGCATGTCTTCAAGGCCTTAATGCTGCCAATTTTACTCTTTGAAAGCGAAACCAGGACGCTATTAGGTTCCTTGGAGTCTTGTCTTGATGCCTTTTGCAACAAGTCCCTACATCAGATCATGGGGTATAATCAGCAGGACCATGTGTTCAACCGGCGGCTACACAATAAGTCCAGCATGGGCCCAGTTACATGCATAATCCAGGATCGACAATTCAGGCTATTTGGGCCCCTATCTCGGCTACCAGTTAATGACCCTGCACATCAGGTTGTCTCTCTGCGAGGCAATCTTAGGTGGAGGAGCCCCGTGGGGATGACCTAGGAGGTCATGGCTTGGGTAGCTCGACTAGACCTGTCGTGTGAAGCGAGAGATCAGCCGATGGCATGCCTGGATATTCACCATGAGGGACCCCTGTAGATGGAAACGAAGGGTGGATAAGGCCAAGTGTGTGTGTGTGTATAATTTAAATTTATATATATTTATATATTTAAATATGTATATACATATATGAATCTATATTTACATTTATAGATATATACACATAAATGTATATATAAGTATATTAACCCAATACCGACGGGCATGACGTGTACGTATATGCCATGCCC
>NC_061835.1:4136169-4146169 GCF_019202785.1 Penaeus chinensis
TGGGAATCCTGGAGGAAGCTCGAGTGCTGCCATGTCTCCATGCAGTGTGCAGCCCATGCCTAGATTCTCTTTTAGTGGGCACCACCCTTGCCTGTCCTACATGTCACACTGAGCTCAACCTTGACCAGCCACTGGACACATTAACCGCACCACCCTTTTTGCCATCGCTCCTTGACATTGTATCCACCGACGACGACCTCCCCACCAACTCTCCACCCACTAGTGTCAGTAAGCCCCCTGCACCCCACATCAACAACCGTGAGCAGCTGGCACCTCTCCCCCGTATACATAAGGAACTCTCAGGTGGTGTGCGTAGCAAGCTGTATCTCTGTGCAAGTTGTGATGACAGACAGGCAGCAACTTCACGCTGTCGAGACTGCAATGAAGCCCTCTGTGACTCCTGCGTTCGTGCTCACCAGAGAGTTCGGCTTACTAAAGATCATTTCATTGTGAGATTATCTGCTGAGGATGGTAATGGCCTCATAGGAGTTGGAGGTAATGGCAATGGGAGAGTCCCAGGCCACTCCCACTACCCTGAGGATAACTGCCACACCCCATTGAGTCTATCTTCACCACCACCTACATTATCCTCACATTCCTCACCTCATCCAACTGTCATGTACTGCAGCATTCATGAGGGCGAGGTACTACGACTCTTCTGTGACATGTGTAATGCTGCCATATGTCGGGAGTGTACACTGCGGGACCACCGTGGCCATTCCTTCATTTACCTTCAGGATGCTGCTGAGAATTCGAGATCTGTCACGATAAAGCTCCTAACAGATGCCAGGACTGGGATCCGCACCATTGAAGACAGCATTGGCGTGACAAAGCGCATGGTTGACCGAGTTGATCTACGTGCCCAAGCAGTTGCAAGTGATGTACGTTCCACCACGAGGAGACATATTTCTGCCCTAGAAGACCGTGAGCGAAAACTGCTGCATAAAGTCGAGAAAATCCGGCAAGTGAAAGGCAAAACACTACAGGATCAAATTGATGATTTAAGTTCTGCCTTAGCAAGGCTGACCCATACAGTAGATACTGTTGGCTCATCAGTGGACAGCGTTAATCACATAGAACTGATACAGATGCGTGATAAAATTCTTGCAGAAATGAATGAGTTGAGACAAGTAAAAGCTCATCTTAGCCCTCATGAAGATGATAACATAGTGTTTACCCCACCTGATGTCTCTTTGTATCAGGCCATTAATGCAATGGGTTTCATCTCCTCTTCTGGGTATGCACCAAATTCTGTGGCAGTGGGAAATGGCTTGAAACAAGCATTACGAGGGAAATTAGCCACTTTTTTAGTGCATGGGAAGGACCATCTTACAGATCAAAGGCTTGTAGGAGGTGATCAAGTTACAGTGACTGTGCATGGCCCTGATGGTTTGTCCTTCAAGGGTGATGTACAGGATCGTGGGAATGGTTCCTACTTAGTAAGTTACAGACCACAGGTAGAAGGGCAGCATATGATAGCAGTGCAGATGCGAGGTATACACATTCAGGGCTCACCTTTCACAGTACAAGTAAAGTCAGGAAGAAGTTATTCCAGTGTGGGACCTGTGTTATTAACTCTTGGAGGAGAGGGTGAAGGGGAAGGTCAGCTATGCCGACCCTGGGGTGTCTGTTGTGACAAGGATGGTTACATCATCATTGCTGACAGGAGCAATAATAGAGTGCAAGTTTTTAGTCCAGATGGCAGCTTCCATCACTCATTTGGAACAGCTGGTTCCCGTCCAGGACAGTTTGATAGGCCAGCTGGTGTAGCAGCAGATCACATGGGTCGCATCATTGTGGCTGATAAGGACAATCATCGTATCCAAGTGTTCACTTTTGATGGAACCTTCATTTTTAAATTTGGAGAAAAGGGAAGTAAAAATGGACAGTTTAACTATCCATGGGATGTCGCAGTTAATGCAGAAGGAAACATTGTTGTTTCGGATACCAGAAATCATCGAATACAACTATTCCGGGCAGATGGCACTTTCATCAACAAATATGGCTTTGAGGGTGCACTTTGGAAACACTTTGACTCTCCTCGTGGAGTTTGTTTCAATCATGAAGGTCACATAGTTGTCACAGACTTCAATAATCATCGTCTTTTGGTAATTCACCCAGATTTTCAGTCAGCAAGATTTCTTGGTAGTGAGGGCTCATCATCAGGCCAGTTTTTAAGGCCACAGGGAGTAGCAGTTGATCAGGAAGGACACATTATTGTGGCAGATTCTCGTAATCATCGTGTCCAAATATTTCAACCTAATGGTAATTTTCTCTGTAAATTTGGAATGCCAGGCTCTGGCCAAGGCCAGCTTGACCGTCCAAGTGGCATATGTGTGTCTCCAGATGGCTACATTATTGTGGTTGACTTTGGTAATAATCGGGTCCAAGTTTTCTGAAAGGCCTATTACCCATAATGTAGACTGTTATATTTGTGAATGTTTATATTTAATAGGTTCGAGTCAGTGTCAGTTGTAGCGAGGAATGACTTGTCTCGCCATAAGTGTCTTGCATACCAAGTACAAAGTACAAAAGTGATGAAACATCGTACAAATTTTACAGGTATGTTGGTGTGTCTCGACCCGCCATGGTAATAATAATAGTTCACTCAGTGTTTGGAGAGAGATACAGGGTATACTTTTAGTGTCAGAACCTTGAAACTGTTGTAAATACACATTCACAATTTTATTTGATGAACTCAGGAATGAAGTGCCCTCTTGGTAAAGAATGAAATGGACGAATGTGAAGATGTGTTGATGGGGAACCAATAAGATAAAGATAAGTGGTACCCTTAAAACAATAGGAATCATTTGCCATCAGAATTTATTGCACAATTTAGTAAGGAAATGCCTTTTTAATTAGAGAATTAGACAAAAGAGCCAAAGTAGGAAGCATTTATGCAATCTATATTATAGGTCATTTTCCAACAGGTGAATGATTGCTGCATGTTTTAATGATTGAAGCTCTTGTGGAGATTATGGAGGGGTAAAAGAGGCAATTTTAGAAGCTGGTTTTGTCTAGTAGGGAAATAGTCATATGGGCAGGACTTGCCTTATGATGATTAATATTTTCCTTGAAATGAAATGTAGAAGTGTGCCCATTGCCATTAGATGATGTAATTAGTTTTATGTAAAGATAACTGAAACTAGGTTATTCAAGTATTTGTAATAAAAGGAGAAGCTGTGGTGCTCACATTAGGTAAACTTGTTCCTTACCACAACTCTAGTTGTGGCTTATAGATTTTTACTGTTTTTCAAAGCATTAACTCAGGGATGCAGTTCATTGTTTGTCTTTAAAACATCATTCCACTTTTGGAGCCATAATGAGTGTGGAAGTTGAGTGATAGCAGAATAAATGTGGCTGTGAGAATGCAAGTTTAAACTATTAATTTTGTAATATTGCATAAATGTACAAATAAGCGTATGAAGAGGTGGTTGGGTGTGTGTGTGTGAGAAAGTTTGTTTTGAGGGCATGTACAATATGTATTTTTATACATGTTTTTTTTATGTGCATTTGTGCATGCTAATAGATTTAGATTTTGTTAACTTGCAGGTGACTTAATGTTTGTATACCTATTTGCATTGCAATTTGGGCCATACAAGTATTGGGTCAAGGTTTTGTCGCATAATGTGGAGTTCAATACTGACTGCTTGTCATGCATTAGATTTGTAAAGTAGCATTGGTATATGGACTGCAAAGAAAAGAAAAAGTAAATAATTATGAAAAAGTGAAAAGTAAAAAAAAAAAAAAAAAAAAAAAGAATTCTGTGTAATATACTAGTTAAAGATGGAACCTACTCGTATGTAGAGTTTTGGCAGAAGCAACTGCAGCCTTGACCCAGCAGATGGGCCCCTCAGGTGTTCCACAAGCTGTCAACTCCTCATGACTACCTCACTGTTAGACTTAAGGAACAAGTATTAATTTCTTGTTATGTTAATAACATATATAGCATATTTTAGCATGCAATCTGGTGCTGTCTGAGCACATTGGAGATGAAAATCTTTTAGGCTGTATAAATTTCGCCTAGCGTTAGTGGTAGGTTCCCTTTTAATATAATAAAAAAGAAACGGGTGTATCATGCAAAAATTATCAGTTTTAGGTTTTCAGTATAGGTTGTGTCACTGTGTGACTTTAATTGAGTTTAGTGCACAGCCAGCATGGCTTGCTAATGTTTGATAAGTGTTGTTGAGCTGATTAAACACTGTGGCATAAGAATTTTTCTAATGCAACCATTTTTTAAAGATTGTGGGTAAATCCTACTGCTCAGAAAGGTCAAATGGGTCCAAGTGAATGATGTGTTTGTTGATAGAAGCCCAACATATACATTAAATTCAAGAGCATAGGATAACCCCCTTTCACAGAGCCAATTTGTCTAGTTAATGATTAGGGATTGCTCTGTGTTGCCACTGGCCTAAGCAGCTGCTAGGCTAAGCTCTCTGTATAGTTCCTTGCATTATTGCAGGTCTAACACTACCTCAAGTAATCAACTAACTCAGGTATCTCTTCTGATGGTTAGACTATCAGCTTCAAGCGGGTAAATTCACGCTAAAAGAATTATGCTTTTAGAAATCTTGCTTAGAAAGCTGATCCGTATATTGAGAAATACGTTAAATACTATATGTACATCATATTACTTTATTCAAGATTAAGAAGTTTGGAAGGAGTTACATGCAGCTGACTCAGGACTTTCTTGTAGGTTTTGAACCTAAGTGGGTATACGTAATTCTTCCTTTGTCACGAAGCTTCCTGTTTTTTCTTTTTCATTATTCTTATTATTGATGTTGATTTTATAGTTATTATTATTATAAGTATTTTTACAACTACTATTATTTTTATTATTATTATTATCATTACTACTGCTACTACTACTTCTACTACTACCTTTACTACTACCTTTACTACTACTTCTACTACTACTATAACTACTACTTCTACTACTACTTCTACTACTACTTCTACTACTACTTCTACTACTACTTCTACTACTACTTCTACTAATACTACTACTACTACTTCTACTTCTACTTCTACTTCTACTACTACTACTTCTACTTCTACTTCTACTACTACTACTACTACTACTACTACTACTACTACTTCTACTTCTACTTCTACTTCTACTACTACTACTACTACTTCTACTACTTCTACTACTTCTACTTCTTCTACTTCTTCTACTTCTTCTACTTCTTCTACTTCTTCTACTTCTTCTACTTCTACTACCACCACCACCACCACTACCACTACTACCACTACTACTACTACTACTACTACTACTACTACCACTACTACTACCACTACTACTACCACTACTACTACCACTACTACTACCACTACTACTACCACTACTACTACCACTACTACTACCACTACTACTACCACTACTACTACCACTACTACTACCACTACTACTACCACTACTACTACCACTACTGCTACCACTACTGCTACCACTACTGCTACCACTACTGCTACCACTACTGCTACCACTACTGCTACCACGACTACTACCACGACTACTACCACGACTACTACCACGACTACTACCACGACTACTACCACGACTACTACCACTACTACTACTACTACTACTACTACTACTACTACTACTACTATTACTACTACTACTACCACCACTACTACTACTACTACTACCACCACTACTACTACTACTACTACCACCACTACTACTACTACTACTACCACCACTACTACTACTACTACTACTACCACCACCACCACCACCACCACCACCACTACTACTACTACTACTACTACTGCAATTTCCATTCTTAAAATGGATCATTATGATGATGGTAATGATGATGATTTTTTCTATCTATTTTTTTTCTATTATTGTTGTCATTATTGTTATTGCTGTTATTATTATGATTCCTTTTATCTTTACTACTATTATTATTGTTGTTATTATTATGTTTAGTAGTACTATTATTGTAATCATTATCCCATTGCTATTGTTTTTATTATCATTATTATTATTATTGTTGTTGTTATTGTTGTTATTATTATTATTATATCATTTTTATTATTATTATTATTATTATTATTATTATTATTATTATTATTATTTTTATTATTATTATGATGATCATGATTACTGTCACTATTATTATATATTTTTTTGGTTTATTATTGTGACTGTTAATTTTATCATCATTATATTTTTATTACTATTACTTCGAGGATTTATTATTATTATCCTCATTGTCATTATTTAATATCACTTTTATTGTCTTATCTTTAAGGTTACTTTAAGAAACTAGGAGCACATTATGACTTGATTTTTTCTGCTGGCTCTCTTTCTCCTTATATTACTCTTTTTCTATCTTTTTCTTAGAAACAAAAATAAGGCAAAAAATGTATAAAATTACATCATTTGTATGCTGTAGTGTTTGCCCATTTAGCTCTACAAATTTATGAAATTCTCTTTGTGTGTTTTGGGCATATTCATTCACCAACTGTCTGCACTTCCAAACATACATGAATACAAAAAAATTAAGTAAATTTGAATGTCTGTTACTACATTTCTTACATCACTTCTTTTTCTTATTTCACTTCCTCAACAGAAATCAGATATTTATAAAATCTTTACACTGTCCCATAGATTTTTCATTTTCTTATATGAAATTTGGTACATGTTACAGAATTTACATTCTTTCTCAATGCAGGGAATGACAGTTCGCCATCCATATTAATGTATTTAAGGAGAGGAAGCAAAGTGATATCTCAGGATTTTGGCTTGCTTTAAGCAAATATTTATATTCTGTTTCTTTATGGAATACAGTATACCATGATTATGTACCATGAAATAAAGGCATGCAATTTTTGAGTGGGAAAATTAACTTATAATTTAATTAATTTGACAAGAAAGGTAACCCTAATACCATAAGCATGTTTCTAAAGTCTTCATTACAATGTTTTAAGTTATTCCACTGTTTCCTATAATGTATACATGTACCAATTGCCTAGCACGCTGACATTCATGCAAACTTTCACACTTTCACAAACTCTCACACAAACAGAAACATGCAAACTCTCACATTTGTACAAACCAACACATGCACACAAACAAACAGTTACACAATCACATGCAAAAACATGTACACAATTAATCACGTGTAAACAAACTCATGCACAAGCCACACAAATACAGAGTAACACACGTACACAGCCAAACATCTGCCCAAACACACACATATATCCTCACACGTACACACACATATGCCCTCACACGTACACACATACACCACCACACTTACACTCGTACACACACACACACACACACACACACACACACACACACACACACACACACACACACACACACACACACACACACACACACACACACACACACACACACACACACACACTCACACACACACACACTCACACACACACACACTCACACACACACACACTCACACACACACACACACTCACACACACTCACACACACACACACACACACACACACACACACACACACACACACACACACACACACACACACACACACACACACACACACACACACACACACACACACACACACACACACACTCACACACACACACACTCACACACTCACATACACACATACACACACACTCACACACACACACACACACACACACACACACACACACACACACACACACACACACTCACACACACACACACACACACACACACACACACACACACACACACACACACACACACACACACTCACACACACACACACACACTCACACACACACACACACTCACACTCACACTCACACTCACACTCACACTCACACTCACACTCACACACACACACACACACACACACACACACACACACACACACTCACACACACACACACACACACACACACACACATACACACACACACTCACAAACACACACTCACTCACTCACTCACTCACTCACTCACTCACTCACTCACTCACTCACACATATATGCACACACATGCCGTGGCATGTAGTTGTGCAAAGGCAAAACACACACACACCATGACTAATTAGCTTGTTATAATTGAGAGTGCCTAAGGGCTCTATATATTGAACCGTTAGTGGAAGAGGAGAGTATCAAGGTGTAACAGAAAAAACAAGAAGTAGAAAGGTCTGTACCACTTTTGGATGTAAGAAAAATAAGTGTAATACATTAACATGGAAAACCATTAAAATTGTTCAGTTTACAGTGTTCAGCATGATGTTTATACTTTTTATAGTGCATTTACATTTTTTTTAACACATTGCATCAGATAATGAGACAATTTTTTTCCTTTGTAGCAAGGTTGAACAGACTTGATGTGTCTGTGGTATTGCACAAATGTGCTTCAAACTTTTAACCCATGTGTGTGTGCATCATATGTTGACAGGTAATAAAAAAGTGCCAATATTGATTTGGATAGTCATTAGAGATGGTATTCAATACTATGACATTTTCTATACTGCAGCTACTTTCATGTCTTACACTTAGAGTATTATTTTCCAGTGACTGGTATGGTTATCCATCACCTACTTATTTATGATAAGTGTACAGCATTGCAAGTCCTAGGTCTGGAGTTATTGATGGGAGCAAACAGTTACAATAATTGGATTATAGTCATGTATTTATGATTGTTCCCATTTGTATAAATAGATTATGTGAAAGGACAAAAGGAAGGCCTCACGTTTATTAGATAAAACATTAACGATTGGTTTCTGTCTTCTTATATTTCCTTTTTTTTTCTGTATTTATAATATAATGGTATTCTTTCTCTATGTATAATGGTTTGTAGGTATTCATTTTTATATATCTGTTAGGATGCCATCTTCCAGTTTTGGAAAATTCCTTTCTTTATATTCTAGTATAAAACAAGAAATTAATGGACAAAAAGAGCATTGGGCAATGCTGCTGCACCCCCATATATGCCCTTGGTATGTTACTGATTAACACATTACCTCTGTCTTAGTTCATTGATATACCAAAAGAGTCTATTTTGTCAATGTTGGTGGATCTGTGGCCAAACTATAGATAATATTAATTTCAGATATAACAAAACAACAGAATAACCCATGAACACAGATGGTAGAGTGAACTTGCCAAATTAACAGTACCTTTGTGTGAGGTATTGGGCCACTAGTGAGCCTATACTTTTGACTGGTGGCCAATATCTTGCCTGTGCCAAGGAAAAAGTCTTAAGGGGGGAAGGAAATTTCACCACAGTGCAGGCAATGTGTTATATCCAGAGCGAACTACTATTACAGTTACAAACAATTTTAAAAGTAAAGTAATTAGCACCAAATAGCAGTATTCATGAGTTAGAAATGGAGTCAGGCAAATACTGTAATGTATCAGTTTGTCCTTTACAATCAGATTCTCACTATTTTATCAAACTTTTTGATAGCCATTATTTCTAATGACCTGTTAATTTTGACATAAAGGCCATAAATGGAATGTCATACCAGTCTCTGTATCACACAAAACTTCCCTAGGTGTTATTTGAATATAAGATTATTCAGCAATCTTCAACATAAACATATAACACTAAGAATAAATGTTGAATTTTAGACATCTTTGGAAATATCACATAGAAAGAATGCTGAGACCATGAGCAAGTGATCAAAATAGATATAGGAACAATTAAATGTAAGTCTTGTAATTTGCCTTTTCTTAGGATGAAATCCTTTTTACAGTGGGAGATATTCACTTGTTTAAATAATTGTTTAATTGTGAAATATTTTTAACAATTTACAATCTGTTGTAACATCTATTTCAATATGATATGCAGTACATTATCCATCATTTTTGAGTTTGAATAGATTGATATTGTTCTATATGAAAATAGGCCTGCTCCTCAGTAGCACTCTAACATAGGTCCATTTGTTGTAAAATGTTTCATTTGCTGATGTTGTAGATTGGGATATTACCCGATCATTGATTGGTACTAATTTTGGGTATGATTTAAAATTATAATACTATAA
>NC_061835.1:4153669-4166169 GCF_019202785.1 Penaeus chinensis
ACTACATAGTTAAATTGGATGCGTATTGGCCACACTCGCCTTACACACTCGTGCATCTTGTCACGTCCTGATCCGCTCCTATGTTCCCTATGTAATGTCCCTCTCTCAATTCCACACATTCTGTTGTCCTATCCACACTTAGCTGCAGCCCGTACCTCTGCTCTCCGTCACTCATCCTCCTTTCACCGACCTCCCAACCTGTCAGACATCCTTACGGAATTCCACACTTTATGCTCTCATCCCTCGGACGTATACATATCCTTCACTTGATCTAATCCCTCCTTGCTTAATCCTACCTTAACCCATTTACTCATTCTCTCTGTTACCCATTTTTACCCTTTCTAATGCCACGCTACAAATGTTGACGTATAGCAAGTAATTATTAACTCACCCCCCCCCCCCCCCCCCACACTATTCGTTTTAATACCTTCCTTTAGTGCCATATGACCTTAGATGTCTAGCACCTTTATTTTATTTTTAACCATTAACCATTCCAAAAATGAATTGAATTACCATCTTCAAGAATTATATGCCTGTTGTATCGTGGAGGGCATAGGAGATGGAGAATCCAAGACTGGGGATCACCACTACTTTTATCCACCTTCATCCCATGCCCTTTGTTATTGGGTCTTACGAGACGTGAGGAGTGATGCTTAATGCTGAAGATCTTGGCTCAATCAATTTTGTATTTTTTTCTTCTCCTTTTCTTTTCCTTATCTTCTCCAACCCCGTTCCAGCCACGAATCACCATTGAATTACTAGCTGTAAAACTATCAATCTCTTGGTCACCTCAACTTCATCAGAAAAGACGCTGGGTGACGGCTCTTGCCCGCTTGTGAAATGGCCACTCCTGCCTTACGCACTCTTTTCTCATGTCACGTCCCCCCCCCCCCCCCCCATCCCGTTGTTGTCATGGGGGGGGGTGTTTCATTGTTGGCCATGGCTTACCATAGCCAACAATGATGTTATAATATTATTAGGGGCAATGAGGCTTGCCCCTTCATCACATAGCCCCACTAATTCAGACTCTCCCGATTCCCGGACCCCAGGCTCTCCTTTGAATACGGCTCCAAACATTACAACTACTACCCCCTCCTCAATACCTACTAGTACAGTATCCATCCTAGTCAACATTCAACCCCCAGGAGACATTTCTACTCTCCTAACATGCTCAACTTCAACACCTCTACCCCCACAACCCTTGCCCGTTGTTGTCGTGGGGGGGCTTAGGAGGCGGAGACTGGGACCCAATGCTGGGGAACTCCCCAACCTTGGGACTCAGCCCTCGACTCAACAAATTTTGCATGGTCTTTTTTTTTCCCTCCTTCTTTTTCGTTTCTGTTCCTTCACCAACCCCTTCTACTATCCACTTCCTAAGGTGTGAGAGCCGTGCTGAAAGGATGAAAGGCTGACTTTGTGCCAGTCCTGAACGGCCTGAGGGAGCCATGGGCACGGTATTCCCCTGCTTTAGTTGTCAAGCCCTTACCCCTCAAGCGACCCTGAGGGGTGGACCATTTCTCTCCCCAACATACTCCAGGCTTATCATGGCCAACAATGAATAACCATTAACCATTAACCATTAACCATTAACCATTAACCGTACCATTATTAGAGGCAATTGCCTCTTCATCAAATAGCTCCACCAATTCAAACTCGCCCGATTCCCAGACCCCAGGCTCTCCTTTGACCACGGCTCTGAACACTACAACTAATACCCCCTCAATGCCGACTAGTACAGTATCCACCCTAATCAACACCCCAGGAGACATTTCTACTCCCAACATGCTCAACTTCAACAACTATACCCCCACAACCTTCTTCATCAACTACCCCATCCTCCCTTATTACTACCTTACAACCTTATTGTCCACCTCCCCATAACACTACCTCCCTCAACACTACTCCCTCTTCCACATACCCCCGTCCTTCTACCCCCATCTCTACAAAATTCTTAAATCTATTTAGCCCAGCCAAATGGGACCGATTTTCGTGATCCCTCCCACAACTTCTCACACTTTCTGTTTTGACAACCTGTTTTCATTCCTCAAATGCATATACATCCTTCACTTGATCTAACCCCTATACATTACCTTACCCAACCTTAACCCATTTACTCGTCAATTCCTTTGCCCAACTTTGACAACTAATCACTAACTCAACCACCCTTCACTACCATTTACTATAGTGCTACATGACCTTAGATGTCTAGCACATTTATTTTGCTTTTAACCATTAACCATTAACCCCCACAACCTTCTTCATCAACTACCCTACCTTCCATTATTACTACTTTACAGCCTTATTGTCCATATCTCCATAACTACCTCCCTCAACACTACTTCCTCTTTCACACACCACCGTGCTTCTACTACCCACATCTCTACAAAAATCTTTACTTTATTAAGCCCAGCCAAATGGGACCGATATTTCGTGATCCCTCCCACAGCTCCCTACTCTGACAACACCCTTCTCTTCCAGCGGTGTCTCCAAAAACAAGTAGGCAAAGTCTCTTTCCGTAGCCGACCCGACCGTTCCCGTTTCGTCACAGTAATATCTGAAAACCAAGCTATAATATTATCAAATCTAACTGATCTATATGGTAACCCCATCCCTGCAAAACCCCGTCCAACCCTCAATACTTGCACCGGAACTGTTTCTATCTCCCCAGCAAATTGCCCTATCTATAACAAAAATTGGTCAGGTTGTGGAGAAGACTTACTCGCCTGTCTCACGGACTATGATGCGGTATCAGTACAGTGCTACTCCATTCCTCCCAGAGGTCATCGTAAGAACCCCACTAACATTGCCAAAATTACTTTCCATGACCTTCCCTTTAATGCTTACATTGGTGAAGAATCCCTTCCTGTCCGACCATAACCTCCTTGTCAGTGCCAAAATTGTTGGCTTTTAGGACATCCTGTCAAACAATGCCGTTCCACAGCCAGATGCCCGCTATGTGCCCAACCTGGTCATACTCGATCAAACTGCTCTGCACAATCACGCACATGTGCAAACTGTGGCGGCCCCCATAATGTATTTTACCCACCTACACATTTGAGTCTGAGGTAGCAACTCTCAAATTCAGACTTGGACTCACTCTACGTGAAGCCAGACAGGAGGTACGTCGACGAGGTTTTTCTCTTACTCCCTACTCCAATAATGTCGCTCACTCTGCCACTCCCCCTACCTCCCAAGCTCCTACACCCTCCCCTAAACCTATCCCTCCTCCATCTAACTTCCCCACTTCTACCTCCTACCTACCCCAGTCAAATTCTTTTACCATTCTAAATCCAGACACTCCAATCTCTACTACAGCCACAACAATTTCCCCTCTCCTTCCCCGCACAACCCACAGCATAAAGACTAAACGTTCCTCCCCCTCTTCCCCTACCACACAATCACCTCCATCTTCCTTTGCCCCTACTCTTCAGACACCAGTCTTCTCTCCTCTCCCCCCTCAAGAAAATCTTTGTCTCACAAAACTCCCTAACCAACTCCATTACAGAAACTTTTGAAGATATTCGAAACTATATACTCGAGTCCCAAACTGATGCTGAAACCCCTCATCCACCTTAAAATTCCACAACTCCCGCTCCCTCCACACTCAAAGTGACTGCCGATATCCATCCTCCTCCTACTCGTATCTCCCCTACACCCTGTCTCCATTAACCCATTAACCCTCCCGCCATTCTCTCTATCCCTTCCACTCCCTCCTGGATACACACGTGAATCCCTTATATCACAACTATCCCCTTCCCCAGATCCTCCACCTCCTAATACCCCTCCTAATACAACACCACCTCACCCCTCTCATTCCTTACCCCACCCTCTAGCTTCTTCCCCTTCAGATTCTTCAACACGTTCTGCAACCGTTACCACTCATAACTCAACAAAAGTAACCCCTCCATTATGTCTTCAAGAGCCTTTTCTTACACATCCTCCTATACCAATCCCCAATTACCATTTTGTCTCTTCCCTACACTCCCTTTATGTCTCGTCTATACTTACCAATCAGAAAACACCTTATGTCATACCTCCCTTTCAAACCACTGTCCCTTGCACATTTATACGTATCTTTCTTCGCCGCAGGATCACAGTGATTTCAGTCTACTTCTCCCCTTCCCATCCCATTGACTTTGTTGCTTTTGAAAATCTAATTTCCCAACTTCAACCACCTTTCCTCATAGTAGGTGATTTTAACTGCCACCACACTCTTTGGGGTGATTCTATTATCAACTCCCGTGGCCAAGCTCTAGAGCGCTTCCTCTCCACAGCTGACCTTATGATTCTAAATTCACACTTTGATACACGCACGCAATCTTTTACATGCATTGACCTCTCTCTATACTCCCCTTCTCTTCATTTAGAATTCATTGGTCAGTTCTAGACCACTTTCCAGATCTTCTTTCTCCTACTTCATATGTACCACTTCCTAACTCCCCACGCTGGTGCTTTGATAGAGCCGACTGCCGTTTTTTCATTTCACTCTGCTATTCATATCCCTCTATCCTCCCTCTAATCCATTTCAGAAATGATACAATGTTTCACAACTACAGTCCTAAGAGCTGCCCATACAGCTATTCCTCGACCCTCAAGACCCTATACCTCCAAATGTGTTCCATGGTGGAATTCTGATTGCACTAAAGCACTTCGCTTAAAACGTGCAGCCTGGAACAGTTACCGTTACAAACGAGGTACCCCTAATCAACTATTAGTCCTTATCTCCTTTAAAAGAGCATCCGCCTGTCTTCGCCGTACAATCCGGAATAGTATAACAAATAGCTGGCGAAATTATGTTTCCTCAATTACATCCTCTACATCTATCTCAAATGTTTGGCGCCGGAAACATAAACTATCAGGCAGACATCCCCCCATCCAGCCCCCGTCCTCCATATTCGTGATACCCTCATCTCTGATCCTCTCCAAGTCGCTAATGAACTGGGTGACTATTTCAGCCAGGTCAGTAGTGGTTCTCACTTTTCTCCTCCCTTCTCTTCTATGAAGACCACATCCCCATTATCTTCTGAACTCAGTGCTGCCTTACAGTCGTGCCGCAACACTCATGAAGGCCTGACGGTATTCACTACCGTATGCTCGGCAACTCCCATCTTCCTCCTTATCCTTCCTATTAACAATTTATAACCACATATGGACATCAGGAAATTTTCCTTCTCATTGGTGAGAAGCTCTTATCCTCCCATTCCTGAAACCCAAAAAATCGGGTACCCTCCCTCAAGACTATCGCCCTATCACACTAACTAGCTGCTTGTGCAAACTACTAGAGCGAATGGTTATCTTTCACAATGTGGTATCTTGAATCTCATAATCTTCTCTCTCCTTCCCAGTTTGGTTTCCGCCGTGCCCGAAGCACAGCTAACCCCTTTGCTCATTTTGAGACATGTATTACATCTTCATTTGCACGCCATTAATCTGTATTAGGCATATTCTTTGACCTAGAAAAAGCATATGATACGACATGGAGGTACTATATTCTCCAATAATTGTCCTCTCTAGGCATACGCGGAAACATGGGTGTCTTTATAAAGTCTTTCCTCTCCAAACGCACTTTCCAGGTCAAAATTGCCTCTGCCACATCATCCTTCTTTCCTCAATTCGAAGGCGTCCCACAAGGCAGTGTGCTCAGTACCACTTTATTCCATCTTGCTGTTAATGACATGGTGTCAGTTCTACCACCAGGAGTCCGGTCATCACTATATGTTGATGATTTAACCATCTATGCTTCTGGCACATCCATACCAAATCTCCGCCAATTCCTTCAATCTGCAATATCATCAGTATCTTCCTGGGCCACATAACATGGCTTCCGCTTTTCTACCTCCAAATCTTTCTCCATCCTTTTCTCTCGCACACGTGTATGTCCCCAACCTCCACTCTTCTTATATGGCATTCCACTCCAATACCGTTCCTCTGGCAAATTCCTAGGTGTTTTTTTTTTTGTTTGTTTTTGTTTTTTTACTCCAAACTGTCCTGGCGACACCATATTCTTTACATTAAAGAAAAAGCTTGCCGCCGTCTCCTAATTTCTATCCCATGTATCCTGAGGTTCAGATCGCAAAACTCTCCTTCATCTTCATGTTACCTTGATCCTCTTCACTCTCGATTATGGATGCCATATCTACTCCTCTGCCTCAACATCTCTCCTTGATACAATCCATCGCTGTGGTCTTCGCTTAGCCCTAGGTGCCTTCCGCTCCTCTCCAGTTGAGAGCATACTATCTCTCTCGACGCCGTACCCTTCTCTCTCTCCGATGTAATGCTCGATTCCACCAACTTCCCCTCACTAAACTAACTATCCCACGATCCCTACTTCCTACCTTTGTTTCTTCTCCACGTTTACCTACTCCTTTCTCCACTCGCATGGATACCCTCCCCTCCCATTCCCCTTTACCCATCTCCGACCTCTCCCGTTCTCTGTCTATTCTGTCCCTCCATGGCTTATACCTTACCCCTGTATTTGCTCCTCTGTTTTCCCTGACCCACCAAAATCAAAACATTCCTCCTGCTATCCATCTCACCCATTTATCTCTCTCTCTCTCTCTCTCTCTCACTCTCTCTCACTCCTCTCTCTCTCTCTCTCTCTCTCTCTCTCTCTCTCTCTCTCTCTCTCTGTCTCTGTCTCTGTCTCTGTCTCTGTCTCTGTCTCTGTCTCTGTCTCTGTCTCTGTCTCTGTCTCTGTCTCTGTCTCTCTCTCTCTCTCTCTCTCTCTCTCTCTCTCTCTCTCTCTCTCTCTCTCTCTCTTTCTCTCTCTTTCTCTCTCTCTCTCTCACCCATCAACCCACCCATCTCCAAATGTGTACATGTACTTCCCCTTTTTCTCCAGTATTCATGTTTACACTGATGGCTCCAAATCCACCTCCGGTGTTGGTTTTGCAGTAACCTTCCCAACTCGTACTTTCAAATACCCCCTCCCTCCTGAATCCAGTGTCCTTACTATAGAACTCTATGCACTCCGTTTTGCCTTAAAACACATACTCACTCCCCTCTTCCTCTTTCACAATTTTTACTGACTCCCGTAACTCATTAACCCTTGTTTGTAAGATCCATGCTGGGTGTCCACATCATACCAACCACGTTTCTCACGTATCCCAACCACGGATTATTACACACACTTAAAGATCGATGACAATCTTTCTGGTCAAGTCTCCACACTAATAAATTACATACTGTAAAACTAGCAATCTCCTGATTAGCTCCATTTTATCGGAACAGACGTTGGGAGACGGCTCTCGCCCGCTTACGCATTGGCCACACCCGTCTAACACACTCCTATCTGATGTCACACACTGATCCACCCCTATGTTCCCTATGTAATGTCCTTCTTGCAGTTCCACACAATCTATTGTCATGCCCATGTTTTGATGCAGCCCGTACCTCTGCTTTCCCCCACCTATCCTCCCTTCACCGACCTCCCGACCTATCAGACATCCTTACTGAATATCACACTTTCTGCTTTGACAACCTGTTTTCCTTCCTCAAATGCATATATATCCTTTACTTGATCTAACCCCTTTGCATTACCTTACCCGACCTTAACCCATTCACTAGTCATTTCCTTTGCCCAGCTTTGGTAACTAATCACTAGCTCAACCACCTTTCACTGCCATTTACTATAGTCCTACATGACCTTAGATGTCTAGCACATTTATTTTGCTTTTAACCATTAACCATTCTCATGTCACGTTCTGATCGCCCCTATGTTCCCTAGTAATGTTCCTCCCTCCCCCACCAATCCCTTGCCCGTTGTCGTCGCGGGAGGTCTTAGGAGACGGAGACTGAGGCCCAATGTAGGGAATCCTCCCTGCCTTGGACCTCGACTCTTGCTCCAACTAATTTTGCAGGGTCTTTTCTTCTCCTTTCCTTTTCCTTTTCTTCTAACTCCCATTCTTCTGCCCACTTATCCTAATAGTTAATTCATTTTTACCATTTTTGCCACAATACTTTATCATAAACCCATATAACCTTTGACATCTAGCACACCGCATCGATATATGTTGTACACGCCGCTAACTTTAGATGCTGACCCAGCAGAATTTTTTAAATAAATAATTGGGCCTCAATCTTGGAGTCAACAAATTTTGCACTTGTTCTACTTCCCCTTTCCTTTTCATATCTTCCTCAGCCCTTACCCTGTCCAATTCGTAAGTTGTTAGAGCTGTTTTGAAAGGTTGAAAGGCTGACTTTGTACCAATCACGAACGGCTTCAGGGAGCCATGGGCACGGTATTCCCTTGGTTAATTGTCTAGCCGGTAACCCTCATGGGGACCCTGAAGGGTGAATCTTTTATATTCCCCACATATTTCAGGCTCACCATGGCCAGTAATGAAGATTTTGTATCCTGATTAAGACACTGAGGCTTGCCCCTTTATTAACAAGCCTCTGAATCTATCGCTGTGTTTACCGACCCGACATGTACTGTCAGCCTAACCCATCCCGAATCATCTCCCTTCAAAAGACACTCCTTCCTCACTGCCATCATCCAACCCACCTGCAAAATCAAAATCCTCCTACCTTATTACAACTCTTCAATCTTATTGAAGTACTATCCCACTCCACACCACTCCCTCCTCCCGTCCTCGCCCTTCTACAATTCCCATTTACCTTTCGAGTACTCTATTAAGTCTTAGATAATACCCTCCCCTTTCAGCAATGCCTCCAAAAACAAGTGGTAAAGCTTCCTTCTGCAGTCTTCGCAATGGCATATGTCTTGCCACAGTTACATCCGACTCCCAAGCCCATGCACTGTCTACCCTGGTAGACCTCACTGGCAAACCTATTCATATTTAACCCCACTCCTCCCTTAGTACATGTACTGGAACTTTTGCAATCTCCCCGGCCCAATATACGATAAAGATTAGTGAGACTGAGCCTGCCTTGCTGACTACAATGCAGCATCAGCATAGTGTTACACTATCCCTCCCAGAGGCCGCCGCAAGGGCTACACCAATATAACCTTTTATAAGATAATATTAACCCCACCCCATCAATGTCAGAGAAAAAAAAAAAAATAGATAAAATATATATATATGTACACACATATTTGTACCTATATACATATATGTACATATATACATATATATACATATATACACATATAGACATATATACATATACATATTCACATACATATATATATACATATTTACATAGATATACATCTATGTACATATATACATATATATGCATAATTACATATTCATATGTATACATATTTACATATATACATTATTTACAAATATATCCATATACATATATACACACATATATACATACATACACGTATAAACATACATTCCTATATACATATACATATATATGTATATATACGTATATACGTATATATAAATATATATACATATATGTACATATATATAAATATATATAAATATACATATATACATATATACATATATACATATGTGTGTATGTATTCACACACACACACACACACACACACACACACACACACACACACACACACACACACACACACACACACACACATATATATATATATATATATATATATATACATATAAACATATACATACATATATGCACATATATATACATATACATATATACACACATGTATATATACACATATATGTGTATATGTATATATACATATACATATATACACACACTTATACATACATTTATATGTTCTCATATATATACATATACATATGTATGTACATATATACACATATACATATATATACATATATACATGCATACATATATATATATATATATATATATATATATATATACATACATACACATATAGACATATATTCATATATATATATACATATATACATATATACATATATATGTACATATATATGAATATATATACATATACGTATATACACATATTCGCACATTTACATATATAAACATATATGCATATATGTACATATATATATACATATACGTATATATATACACATGTATATATGCACACATGTGTATATATGTATATATACATATATATATATATCCACATATATATACATATACATATATACACATATATACATATTTATACATATATACACATGTATACATACTTATACATATATACATATTTATATACACATATATACATATATACATATTTATATATACATATATACATATTTATATATACATATGTAAACATGTATACACTTATATATGCATATATATATATACATATGTACAAACAAACACATATATATATACATATACATCTATATATGTATGAATATACAGATATATATATTCACAGATGTTTATATGGGTTAATAGGCGGTTCGGGGGAGGTGGGCCTTGCTCGCCCTCCTCCCTCCAGATTACTCACTGGCAGCATCTCAAATAAATGGATGTGCTGGGGGGAGGGGTGCTGTCCCTCCTACCCAGCAAGCAAGGCGGCCTGTGGGTCCCGTTCGGAGGGCAAATGTTAGGGCATAGGATGGGAACGAGAGTTACTCGTCCTGCCTGTGCTCTGGTAGGCACTGGTTGGGCCTTGTGGGGCAAGGCCCAACGGAACCCCACAGGCGGACATTGGACCCCACAGCCTGCTTACTCCAATTACTTGGGGAAGCATCGACGGGGGTGGCAGAGGTGGCATCCACCCGGAGCGATCGGCCGAGGCTTAACCTCAGGCGAGCAATCCGGGTAGGTGCTTGTAATATCCTTGCGGCATTGGAAGGAATTGGAACAGTTAGGAGTTGAGGTGGCTACCCTCTCGGAGGTGAGAAGGCCTGGCAGCAGCATGATCAGTATGGTCGGGCCTTGGCAATGGTCATCACCTCCAGGGAGTAGCTATAGCCATCTCTAGCCGACTTCAACCCTCGGTAGTTGAGGTAACACCAGTTGATGAGCATATTATGACACTGAGACTCTGTCTCTCATTGCTGTCTACGCTCTTACCGGTGCTTGCTAACTCGATGTGAAAGAAGCGTTCTAAGCCAAACTCTATTCCATGGCAGACAATTGTCCCTAGCAAGACATTCGCATTGTTCTGGGCGACTTCAATACAGTATCCAGCTGTGATCGAGCTGGCTATGAGATGTTTATTGGCCCCCATGGCTCGGGAGTTGATCCCAGCAGCGAGAACAGCCACCTTCTCCAAAAGGAGGCTGTTCATGGTATAGCGATACAGATACTGTGGTCAAGGAGATCAACCACATTCTTGTCAGCACTTGCTGGAGAATCCTCTAGATTTGCAGGGTTTACCGGAGTGCCGAGTTCTGTGGCACTGACCATAGGCTGGTAGTGATTACCTTACGGGTCCACTTCAAAACTCCTCGTCCCTTCAGTGGCCACTCTAGGGTGCTTCATTTAGACTGATGGTGGAGGAGTGTGCCTGTGGGTTCGCCACAACAGTCTCTGATTGATTCACAGAACTTGGAAACCTGATGGACCCAGTTGATCTGTGGGAGTCCTCCAAGCGTGAAACACTCTAAGCAGCACAGGAGTCCATTGGCTTACACCTGAGGGCAAGGTAGAATTTCATCTCCCTGGAGACACTGGAGGTCACTGAAGGATGATGCATGGCTTGGCTGAATGGCACTCAGGACTTGCATCGCTCTTTGGTGCATAGGGCATGGACACTGCTGAGAAGGGACAAGGAACAGGTCATCAGGAATCTTTCTGAGGAGGTAGAATTCCATCTCTTGGTAAATGACCTTCGCCCTACCTACCAAGCCCTGAGAAAGCTAAACTCTAAGCCCTCCTTACGGATGACTGCAGTCCACTCAGGGGATGGACAGATCATCTCAGATCATGTTGGAGTTCGTAAACATTAGGCTGAGTATTTTGAGCATGCAAGTGGTATCACAATCCCTGTGCCGGACCCATCCATCAGTGAGGAACCTCCTAACCTGAGGTTAGGATGGCGATTTCTAAGCTGAAGAGTGGGAAAGCCGCAGGCATATGTGATATCCCTGCTGAACTGTTAAAGGCTGGATGTGTACCTATGGCATGGGGCTTGGATGCAGTCTTGACTGATATCTGGCTGTCTGGTTCCATTCCCCCAGACCTGTTGGCCATCCTCCTCTGGGAGGAGAAAGGAGATCGGAGGACTGCAGCAACTACCATGGAATTACAATGCTCAGTATACCAGGCAAGGTTTTCGCCCACATTTTTCTGAAATTAATCCGCAACCACCTGCTAAGGCACCAGATCCCGGAGCAGTCTAGATTCCCTTCTGGCAAATCCACAGTTGACCGCATCCTAGCACTTCGAGTAATTGTGGAACGCCATCGTGGGTTTGGTTGTTGGTTGCTTGCAAACCTACATTGACCTCAAGAAGGTGTTTGACTCGATGCATCGAGAATCGCTATGGGTGATTCTGAGAGTTAGGGGAATTCCGACACGGATTATTGGCCTAATGTCAAGCCTATATACCGGTATTGAAAGTGTAGTAAAGTGTGATGGGGACCTGTCGAACTTCTTCCCTGTTAAGTTAGGGGCGAGTCAAGGCTGTG
>NC_061835.1:4176169-4193669 GCF_019202785.1 Penaeus chinensis
TGGCTGACCACCTCAGTTTATGTAGTCATTGTTTGTGGATAGACTAAACTTCTACCGTATCAAGGTTTGACTTACCGCGTCAGAGGAACGATATTGAAGTGGAGTGTCATATAAGAAGAGTGGAGGTTGGGGACCTACACGTGTGCGAGAGAAAAAGATGGAGAAAGATTTGGAGGTATTTTGCTCTAAATGTCTAAAAACTATTCCATAAACATTATACATAATTAAATTTTATTGAAAATATTTGTTTCTAATAAGACCTTCTATGTCACAGTCCTCCCCCAATACATTTTTTCAGTGTATATGGGGGAGACACGTACCTTCCTCTTTGGTCTGAGAATGTTGCACATCTTTCCACTACATGTGCGACCGTTAATGGCTCTTGGCATTCCTCACAGAATGCTTCACTTTTAGCCATCATCGGCCCATGAGTCAGTCTTGTGTGCATGATTATCAGCCTTGTTATTACAACTTCTACTTGTCGGATGGATGCTGGTCACCCAACTGCCAAGGTCATCTCTAATCTCTCGTAGTTTATTTCTAGAGTTCCCTCCATTTATCACGAAGACAACTCCTGATGCTGGGTTTCAAGTCAGTGTGTGAGAAAGGAAAACGAGCATCACAGGGCTGAGTGGCAGCTGCCTTGGCCTTCTAATCAGCTCGCTCATTCCCACTGATACCAACATGTGCTGGCACCCAACACAGAGTTATCTTTTTACGTGCTGACATCAATGCAAGCCAATCTTGAATCTCCCTCACCACTGGATGTGAAGAGTTTAAGCTCTTGATTGCTTGCAGGATACTACAAGAGTCACAATATATTACAACGGAACGGTTTGTAAGATCTCTAGTCATCTTGACTGCTGCAAGGATGCCATGTAACTCTGCAGTGAAAATCGAGGCTGATCGAGAAAGACTACCAGATGCAGTCTTCCTTCTGCTCACTGCTGCAAAGCCCACACCATTTTCAGATTTTGAACCATCTGTATATATTACATATGATCCTTGGTACTTAGAAGTGTGTTGAAGAAAGGTCTTTCTGACTTCTTCTTCGGATCTCTCCCCTTTCCCGATTCCGACCAAATCCAGCTCGACCTAATTAGTCCAAGGGGGGGGGGGGGGGCTTGGGAAGTTCCAACAGCCAGAACCTTTGTGAGATTTAAATTAAGATCTTCCACCAGATTCCTCATTCTCCTACCATAGGATCGGCTATCTTCAAAGGGGTTGAAAACCAATCTGGATGTAGGAGATCCCGGAATCCTTTGTAGTCTCGTGTAGTAAATCAGGTTCATGTAGTCCCGGTGTAATGAAAAAGGTGGTTCTCCACTCTCAGCATACAGGGACTCCACAGGTGAAGACCTGAAAGCCCCTATACAGATTCTCAGAGCTTCATTATGAACCGAGTCCAACATCCGGAGAACAGTGGGAGTTGCAGATGAATAAGCCTCACATCCATAGTCAAGTTTACTATGAATAAGTGCTCGGTAAAGCCGCAGAAGCGTTGTGCGGTCTGCACCCCAAGATAGGTGTGAAAGAACCCGCAAAATACTAAGCGTTTTTGTAGCTTTCACCTTTAACTGTTTAATGTGAGGCAGCCATGTATGCCTTGAGTCAAAAATTAAACCTAAGTACTTTACCTCTTGGACAAAATGCAGTGGGTTTGCTCCTAAATAGAGGGAAGGATGAAACTTTCCTCGTTTGTGGAAATGCATAGCCATGGTCTTGCTTGGAGAAAATTTGAACTCATGGTATGTTGCGGATTGCACAACCTAATTTATTGCAGTCTGCATGTGTCCTTGCACATCCTGTAAGCTTCCTCCTGAGCGTAAAGTGTAAAGTCATCCACATACAGACTACATGACACAGCACTTGGAACGACCTTTACGATGTCATTTACAGCAATGACAAAGAGGGTCACACCTAAGACACTCCCTTGTGGGACCCCTTCCAGCTGATCTTCCTGGTTAGAGAAGCTGTTTCCCACCCTCACTCTACACTTCCTGTTAACAAGGAAGCTTTGTATGAAGGTAGGCAATGCTCCTCTTAAACCAATGTCATACAGCTTCGTAAGTATGCCATGCTTCCAAGTAGTATCATAAGCCTTTTCAAGGTCAAAGAAGACTGCCAACATATGACGTCGCTTTGTGAAGGAATTCTGTATTGCAGTTTCCATCCTTACAAGTGCATCTGTGGTCGATCTCAGTTTTCTAAACCCATATTGATATGGGGTCAGCACGTTTTCCTTTTCTAGCAACCATGTCAACCTGAAGCTTACCATTTTCTCCATCAACTTGCAGATGCAGCTGGTGAGAGAAATTGGTCTGTAATTCCCTGATATAGAAGGATCCTTAACAGGTATAGGGACAGGAATGATTATAGCTTCTTTCCATGTGGATGACACTTTGCCATCCCTATAGATCCTATTGAATAGATCCAACAGGAACGTTTGGGAACTCTCCGGTAAGCGAGATATCTTGTACCATACCCATGCTAAGGGGGTTCCAGAGTTAATCAAGGAGACATACTGCCTCCATGATGTCCGTCTAGCCTCCTTTAGCACTCGCCTGGCCTTGGTTCGGGTCTTTTTGTACTGGATCAAGGTTATATCACTTTGGCGTCGTTTCAACTGCCTCAATGCAGTTTTTCTTGCTCTGACAGCTTGTTGGCATTCATCAGACCACCATGGTACCGGAGGTCGACGGTACTGCCCGCTACTTCTGGGAATTGATGCTTCTGCTGCAAGGTGAATTCGTGATGTGAAGTGATTAACAGCATCTTGAACACACTGGAACTCATTCACAGATCCTGGCGATACTGCAGTTGATCTAAAAAGATTCCAGTCTGCATGTTCAAGTCGCCATCTCTGCACTCCATTGGCTGGAATACCATTCACCTCCTCCAAAAGTATTGGATAGTGGTCACTTCCATGTAAGTCTTCCATGACCTGCCAAGTGAAATTCAACTGTGAAACAGGTGAACCAATTGACAGGTCAATATTGGAGAATGACCCAGTTTGAATTTGGAAATGTGTGGGTGCGTCACTGTTCAGTAATACTGCATCTACTCTTGAGAACAAGGACTCCAAGGCCCTTCCTCGAGGGTTGCACAAAGTGTCTCCCCAGAGGTGATGCCGACCATTGAAGTCTCCCAAGGGTAGAAATGGATGAGGCAACTGCCCAAGTAAATCTTCCAAATCATCTATGTTGAGATTATGTGGAGGGAAGTAGATGGATGCAATAGTTTAAGGTCGTGTCAAGCCTATTTTCACAACCTTCACCTGCAGTGTCGTCTGCAGGTGGATGGCCTGAAAGGTTCCATAATGGGCTTGAACTTGGAATCCTCTCAGGGAAATAGGACGATTTTCCCTGATCATAATCTCTTGTAGGCATACACAAACTGGATTACATGAAGCTATCAGATGTTGCAGTTCTTCCCATTTTGCATGAATTCCCTGGCAATTCCATTGGATTAGGGTATCCCGTTCTTTAGGTTGACAAGCTACTTCATAAGGTGTTTGGCAGCAGCTGTGGTTAAGGCCCTGCCTCACACCTTTAGGCTGTCCCTTTCCAGCATCTTGGGAGTACCTTTAGATGGGTTGTTTACCTGTGGAACTAGTTTCCACAGGTTTCCTTTGGACAGGCCCAGAATTTCTTTGCTAGGGCAAAGGACGGACCTGAGCCTTCGGTTCAGGAGAATTCTCTCTACCAGCAGAGGCCCCTGTGGATGTGGTGGCCTCAGGAGCCCTGCTTGGTAGCTCCAAAGACCTTACTTTGGGAGGAGGAGTCTCCTCAATAGACCCTTCACTCCTACTCCGTTTCTGGTGTAACAACTCACCAGAGGCAGTTTCAGCATTTGCGGACTGAGGTTTAAAGGTAGTGGCAGAGTGTGTGGTGTTAGAAGTATTGGAGGGTAAGGGAAGGCGGGAAGGAAGATGGGCTAAAACAGCACACGGGCACGTCGCTTTGCTTCTGCAAAACTAACTTTCTCCTTGCTCCTTATTACCAATACTTCTTTTACAAACTTGTACCTTTTACATTGCTTAGAAGCTTTATGGTCTTCTTTGCAGTGGTAACAACATATTGAACCTGGACAGTTATCATCTCTTTGATGACCTGTTGTACCACATTTCACGCACACTCTTGGTTGCCCACTTTCATTAAAACCGCAAGTGTTGGCTTCATTCCCATAACCCTGGTAGTGGAAGCACCGCATAGGGTTGGGCACATATGGCTTTAACTTGAGGTGGTACCATGTCAATTTAACTGATTCAGGTAGGACTAACGATTCAAAAGTTAGAAGAAGAGCTGGTGTCGACTGTTCCAAACCATCAACTTTCTTCTTAAAACGTTTTACTGCCACTACATAAAAATTCTTTAGTTCTTCCAACAGTTTCTCCTCAGAATACCTCATCAGGTCTCGGGAAAAGACAATTCCCTTACACTGATTGAGGGTTTTGTGAGAACATGAAACTTGAGCCCCAGGAATGTCGCATATTGCACGCAGACGGTCATTCTCGTCTGGTGACGAAACCTCAACTATCAGGCTACCATGATGCGAGGATCACGTTGTCATACCTCAACTATCTTCCGATGTACTTCAAAAATATCAAGATCCATGATAGATACACCATCAATCGTCTTCACTATTTTCCCGACAGCCACAGGGGTAGTGAGGAAATATACGCAGTCACTATTACAGTGCTGATGGTAGTCGCGGGACCCATGTGCTACCGACTGGAAAGTGCCTGCTTGACCCTAGCCATATTTGACCAGCTGATTGACTTGACTGGGCCTTGATCAAACCATCCGTTTAACCAGAATAGAAGACCAAAGAGGTGTGTTGCAGAGGAGTAGATATGGCATCCATAATCGAGAGTGGAAAGGATCAAGGTAACATGAAGATGAAGGAGAGTTTTGCGATCTGATACCCAGGATATATGGGATGGTGTTTGTAAGATTCGGAGACGGCGGCGAGCTTTTTCTTTAATGCAAAGAATATGGTCTCGCCAGGACAGTTTGGTGTCAAAAATGACGCCTAGGAATTTGCCAGAGGAACGATATTGGAGTGGAGTGCCATATATGAAGAGTGGAGGTAGGGGACCTACACGTGTGCGAGAAAAAAGGATTGAAAAAGATTTAGTGGTAGAAAAGCGGAAGCCATGTTATGTGGCCCAGGAAGATACTGATGATATTGCAGATTAAAGACATTGGTAGAGATTTGGTATGGATGTGCCAGAAGGCATAGATGATTAAATCATCAACATATAGTGATGATCGGGCTCCTGGTGGTAGAACTGAGACAAAGTCATTAACAGTAAGTAGGAATAAAGTGGTACTGAGCACACTGCCTTGTGGGACGCCTTCGATTTGAGGAAAGAAAGATGATGTAGTAGAGGCAATTTTGACCTGGAAAGTGCGTTGGGAGAGGAAAAAATTTATGAAGACACCCATGTTTTCACATATGCCTAGAGAGGACAATTGTTGGAGAATATGGTACCTCCATGTCGTATCATATACTTTTTCTAGGTCAAAAAATATAGCTAGTACGGATTCATGGCGTGCAAATGCGGATGTAATATGTCTCAAAATGAGTAAGGGGGTCAGCTATGCTTCGGGCACGGCGAAAACCAAACTGGGAAGCAGAGAGAAGATTGTGAGATTCAGGATACCACATTAAGCGGAAATTAACCATTCGCTCTAGTAGTTTGCACAAGCAGCTAGTTAGTGCGATGGGGCGATAGTCTTGAGGGAGGGTACCCGATTTATTGGGTTTCAGGAATGGGAGGATAAGAGCTTCTCACCAATGAGAAGGAAAATTTCCTGATGTCCATATGTGGTTATAAATTGTTAATAGGAAGGATAAGGAGGAGGATGGGAGTTGTCAGAGCATCAATCAATCAATCAATCGCCGTGCCGTCTTCGATCCGAAGGTTGGCTGCCAAAGACCTCCAAAGACCTCGATCTTCCGCTTTCCTCTTGCATTCCACATACGATCCAATTCTAGCCCCTTCCTTGATCTTGTTGAACCAGGTCCCTCTCTGTCTCCCCCTATCTCTCTTCCCTTCCACCAAACCTTCCAACACCAGCAACTCCAAATCCCCAGCCGAGCCCCTAAGAACGTGTCCCGCAAACTTCATCTTCCTCCTTGCAATTTGATTCAGCTACCTTTCCTTGATGTTAGCCTTCTCAAGAATATCAACGTTCTGAATTTTGTCCTTCCAACTGATCCTAAACATTCTTCTTAGACACCACATTTCCATTATGCTGGAAGAACACGTTTTTTGCCATTCCTATTTTTTATCTAATTTCCTCTTCGCACTTGCCATTTTCTGTGATTATACTTCCAAGATACTTGTACTTCTTGACTTGTTCTACTCCTTGCCGTCGATGTTGACCTTTACTTGTGGGGATTCCTTCTTCGATATAGCCATTACCTTGGTCTCCTTAGCGTTCATTTCCATTCTGTCTTCTTGCAAATAGAATTCAAACTTCCCATTAACTGTTGTAAACCTTCTGCTGTCTCCGCGATCAAAATAGTGTCGTCCGCATATCTGACATTATTAATATTTTTACCATTTAGGACAATCCCTTTTCTTTGATGTAATGCCCCCTTTATCAAGTATTCACCAAAGATATTGAAGAGAATGGGTGATAGTATGCATCCTTGACGCACTCCCCTCTTAATGTGGATCTTTCTACGGAGCATACGGTAGTGAATACCGTCAGGGCCTTCATGAGTGTTGCGGCACGATTGTAGGGCAGCACTGAGTTCAGAGGAAGATAAGGGAGCATTATAGGACTCAGCGGAGGATAGGGTGAAGATAATGGGGGTACGTTCCCTGATGGTCTTAATAGAAGAGAAGTGTGGAGAAAAGTGAGAACCACTACTGACCTGGCTGAAATAATCACCCAGTTCCTTAGCGACTTGGAGAGGATCAGAGATGAGGGTATCTCGAATATGGAGGTCGGGGGCTGGATGGGGGGGGGGGGGATGTCTGCCTGATAGTTTATGTATCCGGCGCCAAACATTTGAGATAGATGTAGAGGATGTAATTGAGGAAACATAATTTCGCCAGCTATTTGTTTTACTATTCCGGATTGTACGACGAAGACAGGCGGATGCTCTTTTAAAGGAGATAAGGGCTAATAGTTGATTAGGGGTACCTCGTTTGTAGCGGTAACTGCTTTAGTGCAATCCGAATTCCACCATGGAACACATTTGGAGGTATAGGGTCTTGAGGGTCGAGAAATAGCTGTATGGGCAGCTCTTAGGACTGTAGTTGTGAAACATTGTATCATTTCTGAAATGGATGAGAGGGAGGATGGAGGGACATGAATAGCAGAGAGTGAAATGAAAGTACGACAGTCAGCTCTAGCAAAGCACCAGCGTGGGGAAGTGGTACATATGAAGAGAAAGGAGAACTGGAAAGTGGTGACTATAGGGAAAGTGGTCTAGAACTGACCAGTGGAAATCTAAATGAAGAGAAGGGGAGCATAGAGAGAGGTCAATGCATGGAAAAGACTGCGTGCGTGTATCAAAGTGTGTGGGGCGATCTGAATTTAGAATAATAAAGTCAGCTCTAGAGTTCGGCCACGAGAGTTGGTGAAAGAATCACCCCAAAAAGTGTGGTGGCAGTTAAAATCACCTACTATGAGGAAAGGTGGTTGAAGGTGGGAAATTAGATTTTCAAAAGCAACAAAGTCAATGGGGTGGGAAGGGGATTAGTAGACTGAAATCACTGTGATCCTGCGGTGAAGAAAGATACGAATAACTGTGCAAGGGACAGTGGTTTGAAAGGGAGGTATGACATAAGGTGCTTTCTGGTTGATAAGTATGGACGAGACATAAAGGGAGTGTGGGGAAGAGACAAAATGGTAAGAAAAGTCTCTTGAAGGCATATAATGGATGGGTTATAAGAGGAGAGGATAAGACGGAGGTCGGGTCTGTGAGAGCGGAAACCGCGAATGTTCCAATGAAGGATAGTTATACTTTGGTTGATTTAGTGATAACGATTGCAGTACGTGTTGGAGAATTTGAAGGGGAAGGAGCTAGAGGGTGGGATAAGGAATGAGAGGGGGGAGGTGGAGGAGGTGGGGTTGTATCAGGGGGGGTGAGGGTCTGGGGAAGGGGATACTTCTGATATAAGGGATTCACGTGTGTATTCAGGAGGGAGTGGAAGGGATAGAGGGGATGGTGGGAGGGTTAATGTAGGCGGAGCTGGAGTCGGTGGGATGGGTTGTGTTGGGATGGGATAGGAGTCATTCACTTTGAGTGTGGAGGGAACGGGAGTTGTAGAATTTGAAGGTGGATGAGTGTCAGTTTGGGACTCGATTATGTAGTTTTGAATATCTTCAAGAGTTTCTGTAATGGAGTTGGTTGGGGAGTTTTGTGAGATAAAGGTTTTCTTGTGAGGGGGGGAAGAGAAGACTGGTGTCTAAAGAGTATGGGCAAAGGAAGGTGGAGGTGATTGTGGGGTAGGGGAAGAGGGGGTGGAACGTTTATTCTGTCTGCTGCGGGTAGTGTTTGGAGGGAGAACGGAAGGTGTTGGGGATGTAGTAGAGATTGGAGTGTCCGGATTTAGGATGTCAAAAGAATTTGTCTGGGGAAGGTAGGAGGTAGAAGTGGGGAAGTTAGATGGAGGGGGGGGGTAGGTATAGGAGAGGGTGTAGGAGCTTGGGAGGTAGGGGGAGTGAGCGACATTATTGGAGTAGGGAGTAAGAGAAAAACCTCGTCGACGTACCTCCTGTCTGGCTTCACGTAGAGTGAGTCCAAGTCTGAATCTGATAGGTGCTACCTGAAACTCAAATTTGTAGGAGGGGCAGTCTCTATAAAATACATTATGGGGGCCGCCACAGTTGGCACATGTGCGTGATTGTGCAGAGCTGTGGAACGGCAGTGTTTGGCTGGGTGTCCTAAACGCCAACAATTTTGACACTGACGAGGAGGAGGTTGGTATGGTCGGACATCAAAATGTAATCATCAAAGAGAAGGTCATGTCTACGGAAAGTAATTTTGGCAATGTTAGTGGGTTTCTTACGATGACCTCTGAGAGGAATGGAGTAGCATTGTACTGATGTCGCATCATAGTCTGTCAGACAGGCGAGTAAGTCTTCTCCACAATCTGACCAATCTTTGACCAATTTTTGTTATAGATTGGGCAATTTACTGGGGAGATAGAAACAGTTCCGGTGCAAGTATTGAAGGTTGAATGGGGTTCTGTAGGGATGGGATTGCTATATAGATCAGTTAGATTTACTAATGCGAAAGCTTGGCTTTCAGATGTTTCTGTGACGAGACGGGAACGGTCGGGTCGGCTACGGAAAGAGACTTTGCCTACTTGTTTTTGGAGACACCGCTGGAAGAGAAGGGTGTTGTCAGAGTAAGGAGCTGTGGAAGGGATCGCGAAATATCGGTCCCATTTGGCTAGGCTAAATAGAGTATTTAAGATTCTTGTAGAGGTGGGGGTAGTAGAAGGACGGGGGCGTGTGGAGGAGGGAGTAGTGTTGAGGGGGGTGGTGTTATGGGGAGGTGGGCAATAAGGCTGTAAGATAGTAATAAGGGAGGATGGGGTAGTTGATGAAGAAGGTTGTGGGGGTAGAGGTGTTGAAGTTGAGCATGTTGGGAGAGTAGAAATGTCTCCTGGGGGTTGAGTGTTGATTAGGGTGGATACTGTACTAGTAGGCATTGAAGAGGGGGTAGTTGTTGTAGTGTTCGGAGCCCTAGTCAAAGGAGAGCATGGGGTCAGGGAATCGGGAGAGTTTGAATTATTGGAGCTATTTAATGAAGGGGCAAGCCTCATTGCCCCTAAAAGTGGAATTACATCTTCATTATTGGCCATGGGAAGCCTGGAATATTTTGGGGAGAAAAAAAAAAACAGTCCACCCCTCAGGGTCCCTTGAGGGGTAAAAGCTAGGTATAAGGCAGGGGAATACCGTGCCCATGTTGATTTGGGTGGATGATGTACAAGTAGGTATTGAGGAGGGGGTAATAGTTGTAGTGTTCGGAGCCTTGGAATTATTGGAGCTATTTGATGAAGGGGCAAGCCTCATTGCCCCTAATAATGGTATAACATCTTCATTATTGCCCATGGCAAGCCTGGAGTATGTTGGGGAGAGAAACAGTTCACCCCTCAGTTTGTCAGATAATTTATCTTGTAACCTGTACCTGAGTCTGTTCAAAATTCTCCTTTCTAATTTCACTTACACGATGTTAGTGAAACTGGGCGGTATTTATCAGTGTTTGATTTCGGTATAGGGATGATTAGACTGTGCGTCCAGGGGCCAGGCAGAATACCTTGTGACAAACGTAACATGTACAGCTGCAAAAGTGGATTACGTGGTACCTGAGCTATAAGGCGGACACCATAGGTAATTCCCTCCTCACCTGGGGCGGACGCTTTTCCTTTGATCAGTGCATTGTTCAGTTCCCACAGTAATCTCAGCAAAGTCTGAAGGGTTGGTATCAGAACATCTAATCTCAATGGCAAATTTACGTGCAATTTTAGACTGGCTAAGGTGATTCTGAATAATTTTGGGAAGCGAGTTCAATTTGGACGCCCCAGCCCATTGACTAAGGAGCATATTTGCTTGTGCAACAGGACTGTGGAACTGCGGGGTGTTAGCTGGTTTATCTGAGAGTCGATTATTTTTTTCCAGACCTCAGATACTGAGGTGTTATTGTTAATGTTTTGTAGGAACTTTTCAATGTTAAGTTAAGTTAAGTAAGTTTATTTACCACCTGGCTATCTGCTCAGGCGTGGGCAATCATGATTACAGTTTTATATACATCTGACACAGTACAGTAGTCTGTGACTACTGTAATTGTACATGGTAATATAGAAATATGTCATACATCATACAAAAATAATACGTTGATATGCTTTTGCCACTGTGTTTACATAACACTGTGTTTTTTTTTTTTTGTTTACGGCAGTTTTACATAGTAAATTTAGGATATAATACGAGTATATCTTCCAATGTATCAGATGAAATGAAATATTCACATAGTTCTTTAAACCTCATGCTAGGTGGTCTGAAAGGCTGTATCACATGACATTCCGAGATATAATGCTCAAGCGTTCACTTGTTTTCTTCGTTACACAGTCTACATTTAGATTCATCTGCACTTCTTGCACCGTGCAGTTGCCAATACATTCTGTAACCTAAACGTATTCTGGCAATAACCACGTCACATTGTCTGGTTTGACTTCGGTGCCACCCATAGGAGGGCTTGCTCTCTCTCTACTGATCGTAGTGCCTTATGGTACAGCTTTCAGGCCTTTGAGTGTTCGTCAGATCTACTAGTTCTTCCTTATGAGAACTTTTAAATTTATGTGCAACCCTAGCAAGAGGCATCCCAAGATCTATGTTCACAGTATCTTTGCTACAGGCTTCCTTCGCCAATTTGTCGACGTGGTCGTGCTTGCTTATGCCAACATGAGATGGTATCCATACAAATTTAATGTTGAAATTGCGCTCTATTGCACAAGTTACGTTACGCTTAATGCAACTCACAATTTCCTCATCGCCACCTGCTTTGAAAGAATTTAGTGTCCAAAGAGCACTCTGAGAGTCACAGAAAACTAACACTCGTATACATCATCGCCCATAGACTCTGTGTGTTCCTTTACCGTTGCTAATGCAATTTGTTGTAACACGCAGTTATGTACACTGTTTTTTTTTTTTTGTGGTAGACGCGTAAGGTGCACGATCAATTTTGAATTTTTCCATGGTGGAATGGATCGGCCCTGTGGTATTTTACTAATTGGAACATTGAGCTGTGTAATGTTCATGGAGATTTTGTGTATTAGAGGGCGCGCGTGTGTGTGATTAGTCACGTCTGCTTGCGTGATTTTATGCTGCATTTGTTTTTGGAAGTCTGAAAGATACAAGAGTTCCCTCAGAGCTTTGACCCCAAATATAGTGAAAATAAATATTATTCTATCAGAGATGGATGGTAGGTTAAGTTCTGACCTCATGTTTACTATCCTTGCTGTTCTCGGGGCGCCGAGGATAATCCTCATGGCTTCATTTTGCACTACCTCCAAGCTATTTATTTCTGATTCCTTACACTGCAACAAGTGCAATGCATGGTAGTCTACAACTGATCTTATAAAAGCCAAGTAAAACAGTCTAGCGAGCTTAACATTGATACCATGTTCTCTTCCAACAAGAACTTTCAACGGTTTCAGTCTCTCCCAGAGTCTCTTTTTCAGGGTAAGGATCAGGTCTGCATCATTTATGTTCACCCCGAGATACTTATATTTATGACACATGTCAAGCTCTTGGTCACCTATGCGAAAAGTGGGTAGGGGTATGATACATGGATTGAGAGTCATTGTTTTCTCAGTGGAGATGACTAATCCACACTCATGAGCCCTAGTTGTGCATCCTCTCTTGTGACGATGCTTTGACACATATGTCATCAGCATAGCATATAATGGATTCACCATCCCCAAGTGGAATATCTGCCACCAGCTTTGTGCATGAGGACATTGAACAGCATAGGGCTGAGAACTCCCTGTGGCGTCCCAAGTTCAAAAGATTGTGTGGTGGAACTTCTCACTCCCCTGAACAAGACACTTGCAGATCTGTTCGAAAGATACATTCTAATCCAGCTCAATAATTTACCCCGGATGCCAAAGCTTACTAATTGTTCTAGGATAATTTCTCTGTTTGCAATGTCAAAAGCTGACTTAACGTCAAGAAAAACAGTGTGCTTCCCTGGATTAGAGTTTGAGTAGTACTCTGCAAAGCAATGTTGTGTGCTACGTCCCGATAGGAATCCGTACAGTCTGTGAGATAATTTACCTTGCAACCTGTACCTGAGTCTGTTCAAAATTATCCTTTCTAGAACTTTGCATACACATGAGGTTAGTGAGATTGGGCGGTATTTATCAGTGTTTGGTTTCGGTATAGGGATGATTAGACTGCGCGTCCAGAGGCCAGGCAGAATACCTTGTGACAAACTTAACCTGCACAGGTGCAAAAGGGGATTACCAGGTACTTGCGCTGTAAGGCGAAGGACACTATAGGTAATTCCATCTTCACCTGGTGCAGACGCTTTTCCTTTGAACAGTGCATTGTTCAGCTCCCACTCAGTAATCTCAGCAAAGTCTGAAGGGTCTGTCTCAGAACATCCAATCTCAATGGCAAATTTACGTGCAATTTCAGACTGACTGAGGTGGTTCTGAATATTTGTGGGAAGTGAGCTCAATGGTTTCCAGACCTCAGACATTGAGGTGTTATTGTTAATGCTTTGTAGGAACTGTTCAAAGTGTTCTTTTCTGAAATGAGTTTTTAATTCCCGTAGGTTTTTGTTAGCCTTAAGAAACTGAACAAGATTGTCACGTGTATTGTCCTGCTTGTAGATATCACAAATCTCCTGAACTCGCTTTTGTTCCCTTAATAGTATAGGGTCACTGACCCACTTAGGTTTTTTAGGCGTTGTGAATTGTTGCTCTTTAAGATTTCCTTTGGACAAACCAAGGTGTTGTAGTAATCATTTATGAAATTAGTGTTTAATTCCCGTAGACTTTTGTTAGCCTTAAGAAATTGAATAAGGTTGTCACAGGTATTGTCCTGCTTGTAGATATCAAAAAGCTCCTGAACTCACTTTTGTTCCCTTAATAGTGTAGGGTTAATGGTTAAAAGCAAAATAAATGTGCTAGACATCTAAGGTCATGTAGCACTATAGTAAATGGTAGTGAAGGGTGGTTGAGTTAGTGATTAGCTGTCAAAGTTGGGTAAAGGAATTGACGAGTAAATGGGTTAAGGTTGGGTAAGGTAATGTATAGGGGTTAGATCAAGTGAAGGATGTATATGCATTTGAGGAATGAAAACAGGTTGTCAAAGCAGAAAGTGTGAGTTGTGGGAGGGATCACGAAAAATCGGTCCCATTTGGCTGGGCTAAATAGATTATTTAAGAATTTTGTAGAGATGGGGGTAATGGTTAATGGTTAATGGTTAAAAGCAAAATAAATGTGCTAGACATCTAAAATCATATAGCACTATAGTTAATGTTTGTGAAGGATGGTTGGGTTAGTGATTAGTTATTAAAGCTGGGTTAAGGAATTGGTGAGTGAATGGGTTAGGGTCGGATGAGGTAATGTAAAGGGGTTAGATCAAGTGAAGGATATATATGCGTTTGAGGAAGGAAAATAGGTTGTCAAAGCAGAAAGTGTGAGATTCTGTAAGGATGTCTGATAAGTTGGGATGTCTATGTAGGAAGGACGTGGGCATGACAATAGAATATGTGGCATTGAAAGAGGAACATTCGGAAACCGCGAATGTTCCAATGAAGGATAGTTATACTTTCGTTGATTTACTGGTAAAGATTGCAGTGCGTGTTGGAGAATTTGAAGGGGAAGGTGCTAGAGGGTGCGATAAAGAATGAGGTTGGGGAGGTGGTGTTGTATCAGGAGGGGTGTCGGGAGGTAGAGGGTCTGGGGAAGAGGGTACTTGTGACATGAGGGTTTCACGTGTGTATCCAGGAGGGAGTGGAAGGGATAGAGGGGATAGTGGGAGGGTTAATATAGGTGGGGCTGGAGTCAGGGGGAATGGGTTTTGTTGGGATGGGGTAGGAGGATTGGGTGTAGGGAGAATATGAGTAGGAGGAGGATGGATATCGGCAGTCACTTTGAGTGTGGAGGGAGCGGGAGTTGTAGAATTTGAAGGTGGATGAGTATTAGTTTGGGACTTAATTATGTAGTTCTGGATATCTTCAAGAGTTTCTGTAGTGGAGTTGGTTGGGGAGTTTTGTGAGATAAAGGTTTTCTTGTGAGGGGGGGAAGAGAAGTCTGGTGTCTGAAAAATAGGGGCAAAGGAAGGTGGAGGTGATTGCGAGGTAGGGGAAGAGGGGGTGGAACGTTTATTGTCTGCTGCGGGTAGTGCGGGGAGGGAGAGGGGAAGGTGTTGGGGCTGTAGTAGAGATTGGGGTGTCTGGATTTAGGATAGCAAAAGAATTTGATTGGGTAGAGATTGGAGTGTCTGGGTTTAGGATGGCAAAAGAATTTGACTGGGGAAGGTAGGAGGTAGAAGAGGGGAAGTTAGATGGAGGGGGGTTGGGTTTAGGAGCTTGGGAGGTAGGGGGATTGGCAGAGTGAGCGACATTACTGGGTAGGGGGTAAGAGAAAAACCTTGTCGACGTGCTTCCTGTCTGGCTTCACGTAGAGTGAGTCCAAGTCTGAATCTGAGAGTTGCTACCTCAGACTCAAATTTGTAGGTGGGGCAGCCTCTATAAAATACATTATGGGGGCCGCCACAGTTTGCACATGTGCGTGATTGTGCAGAGCAATTTGATCGAGTATGGCCAGGTTGGGCACATAGTGGGCATCTGGCTGTGGAACGGCAATGTTTGGCAGGATGTCCTAAATGCCAACAATTTTGGCACTGACGAGGAGGAGGTTGGTATGGTCGGACAGGTAGGGATTCCCCACCTATGTAAACATTTAAGGGAAGGTCATGTCTACGGAAAGTAATTTTGGCAATGTTGATAGATTTCTTACGATTTCCTCTGGGAGGAATGGAGTAGCATTATACATATGTTGCATCATAGTCTGTGAGACAAGCGAGTAAGTCCTCTCCACAATCTGACCATTCTTTGTCATGGATTGGGCAATCTGTTGGGGAGATAGAGACAGTTCCAGTGCAAGTATTGAGGGTTGGATGAGGTTCTGTAGGGATGGGATTACCACATAGATCAGTTAGTTTTGTTAATGCTATAGCTTCGTTTTCAGTTGTTACTGTGACGAGACGGGAGTGGTCGCGTCGGCTACGGAAAGAGACTTTGCCTACTTGTTTTTGGAGGCATTGTTGGAAGAGGAGGGTGTTTTGAGAGTAGGGAGCTGTGGGAGGGATCACGAAAAATCGGTCCCATTTGGCTGGGCTAAATAGAGTATTTAGGATTCTTGTAGAGGTGGGGTAGTAGAAGTGCGGGGACGTGTGGATGAGGGAGTCGTGTTGAGGGGGGAAGTGTTACGGGGAGGTGGGCAATAAGGTTGTAAGGTAGTAATAAGGGGAGATGGGATGGTTGATGAAGGTTGTGGGAGTAAAGGTGTTGAAGTTGAGCATGTTGGGAGAGTAGAAATGTCTCCTGGGGGTTGGGTGTTGATTTGGGTGGATACTGTACTAGTAGGCATTGATGAATTGTTGTAGTGTTCGGAGCCGTGGTCAAAGGAGAGCTGGGATTGGGGCTATTTGATAAAGGGGCAAGCATCATTGCCCCTAAGATTGGGGTTATGTCTTCATTATTGGCCATGATAAGCCTGGAGTATGTTGGGGAAAAAAAATAGTCCACCCCTCAGGGTCCCCTTGAGGGGTAAGGGCCAGGTATGGCAGGGGAATACCGTGCCCATGGTTCCCTCAGGCCGTTCAGGACTGACATAAAGTCAGCCTTTCATCCTTTCAGCACGGCTCTCACAGCTTAGGAGGTGGATAGTAGAAGGGATTGGTGAATGGTTAATGGTTAATGGTTAAAGGCAAAATAAATGTGCTAGACATCTAAGGTCATGTAGCACTATAGTTAATGTTAGTGAAGGGTGTTTGGGTTAGTGATTAGTTGTTAAAGCTGGGTTAAAGGATCGGTAAGTGAATGGGTTAAGGTCGGATGAGGTAATGTAAAGGATTAGATCAAGTGAAGGATACATATGCGTTTGAGGAAGGAAAACAGGTTGTCAAAGCAGAAAGTGTGAGATTCTGTAAGGATGTCTGATAAGAGGGATTGGTGAAGAAACTGAAACAAAAAGTATGAGTGGGAAAAAAAAGACTATGCAAAATTAGTTGAGTCGATGGCTGAGTCCCAAGGTTGAGGAGTTCCCCATCACTGGGTATCAGTCTTCGTCTCCTAGGCCCCCCCACAACAACAACGGGCAAAGGATTGGGGGGGAATAGTGTAGGGTCACCGACCCACTTAGGTTGTTTGAAGCGTTGGGAGTTGTTGCTCTTTAAGGTTTTCTTTGGACAGACCCAGGGTTGTAGTAATCAGTGACCACTTTCGCTATGCCCATGGAGAATTTATCAACACTCGTTACTGTATAATCGTTATACCAGTCATAAATATGCGATTTAAAGTGGTGCTCAAGGTTAGGAGGAATAGAAATTTATTTGTTTTTTGCAGTCTAACTATTATCAACTGCGTATCTCATTACTATTATAAAGTGGTCACTGATTAGCTGTGTTGCAAGCATGTTTCTGTCCCACAGTTCGTACGTTTCCTGCATACATTCGTAGGTGGGAATTCCTGTGGGTTGGTGACATCACACGGCACTGGGTGAGGTGTGGCTGGTCTGGGCAGGGGGGGGGGGGTGCGCGTGGTAGTTTGTGGGGGCAGTTATGGTGCCAGGCCGTCACTCCTTGCGCTCCACACCTAACAAACCTCTTCACGATGGTGACGCTGTCGTTGTCTTTCTCGGTTATTTCTTGCAGGGCAATCCTGCAAGAAATGGGGAATACCGTATCTTTTGCTTTTGGGCTGATAGTCGTCTTTGTTCTGGAGAGAAATC
>NC_061835.1:4216169-4256169 GCF_019202785.1 Penaeus chinensis
GCATCAGAGACTCCAGTGATTTCTGGCAACTGTCCAGCCACTGGGAGCGGGAGTCTGCATGTAGTGGAACTTCCCACTCAATGCGCTCACCACACGTACAGCCATACCAGGTAGATCAAGCAGTTTGTTATGACAGTTATACACATGACGATCAGCTAGCCCAGTCTTATCCAGCTTCGCAAAAAATTATCAAACGGTACAAGAAACTCTTCAACTTGCTGAACTTGGCAGATGTCAACTTCCTGGCCATCCACAGTCCTTGGAAGTGAGATGTCAGAAGATGCCCCTGATGCTCCTGCCAATGTTGTGTGCCTTTTGCTGGAAACAGAAGGGGAAGAGGAAGAAAACCAAAGAAATGTGCAAGATCTGCAGGGTTTAGCTGTGCCCTGCTCCTTGCTTTAATAAGTACCACACTGCTCAAGGTTACCAAAGTAAAAGAAGAAAAGAAAAAGAACAAGTATTTTTGTCCTTCTGTCAAAACACCACTTCCTTTACACAGTAAACTGCCACCCACATGCAGTAATGTGGAGCCTCCAAATGAGTCTCCAAACATGAACATATAGTAAACAATACTTATAACCATTTCCCACAAATCACAGGCCCGAACCAACAAACTTTTTGAAGCAAGCAGACCAGGAGGGCTGTATACAGCAAATGATCCAGCAGGAAGGAAATATGTCTGTAAGCATTCCCTGGAAGGAGCATTGGACAGTGAATTCTCACCCTGTCAACATAGGGCCAAATTCATTATGTTAATTCACAGATCCCTACCCTACTTAAATCATCAACTTACATGTAAGGCTGCAACCAAAAAAGTTACACATAAGAAGTAAAGGTTTGTATCTGAGAAAATGCCCTTCACTTCATCCAAGTCCTTATCTGAGAATCCTAAATGTGCCATAGGATGCAGTGCAGCTTCAAACTGCATCCATAATCTGAAATATTAGATACCACTTTTTATAACAAGCTGGGATATAAACACTTTTATTTGGTAATGTCTTTCATCATTTTTCCTTTAAACTAGTAAGTGCAGACATGTAACTATGTCTCAGATTTTTTTGGGTGTTAAATAATAGACAATATCATTGTATTTTACAACAGTTTACCAATATATTATCTATCAGATCCACAACAGAAACTAATCTTTCTAATATTTTTTTTTTTTTATAAGCACTTATTTCTCATCTAAAATTCTTCTTCCAATAATGAAGGTTGGTCTTACCTTATTTTTCCATATGATATTGGGCTGTATTTTAGAGTCAAGTTTGTCTCTTTCATTGAAGAATCTACTTCCACCAAATCTCTTAAGCGTGCACTAAGACTATCCACATACATGATTGGGAGGTACTGTCCATTGGAATCCAACCTGTATATGAAAGTTTGATGATAATAAGTTTCTAATAATGTACCCTAAAAGATGATTCATCCATTCTGATACTAAAAAAAAAAGTAGAAGTGAGATGGAGCTGCAGTGCACACAAGGCAACCTGAACTTATAAATAAAATATATGACTTCCTGAAATCTACAAATGTTTTAGGGCCACATACCAACATGGTAATATTATAGGACATCATAATCAGAGTAAAAACATGCACGAAATTAAAAAAATTCATAACCTCACCTGAGAGAGCGACCTATATCATATGGCACAGCATTACGAGGAAGACTAACAGGATCAGTAAGAATGTTAAACACTATCAGTGACTGGAAGTGAGTGACTGGTCTTTTTCTCCCTGATTGGGGTTTTTGCTTCTGAAATACATAATCATTATCTTAGTTCTTAAAAAACTTTTTATTATTCATGTTACAATCAATAAAACAGCACATATAGTTTCATGTTTCTAGAAAATGTTATAGAACAGCAATCCCACATGAACAATTCTGATGTTTTCACATCTATTCAAATAAGGAAGCACTTAAAAGTAATTTCAACAATTATTTATTTAATCATAAAGTAGAGGCAAAATGTTTAAATGCACCTGCTTCCACAAACCTAAGATGATAATGGCCTTCTGATTCCCAAAGATTAGGAACCATTACATTAGCAAGCTTCCAAGGCAATCTGATGCAATATTTTCAACCTCTTTCCAAATTGGAAAAAGTATAATTTATAAGCTATCAATATATAAGTATAATATATAACCTATCAAAAACATTTTACATGGAAACAAAATAAGTTTTGCTTTCTCAAGTTTACTTTTCATATTCACTCACAATCAATAATCACATATCTCAGTCATGTTTTAAATATGCAATAAAGGCAATTTACATCATGTATGCAATTCTTCATCTCCATACATGTACAAAAAATATTCCATGAAATAACTCAATGAAGGGACACAATAATTCACTTCATACATAAAAATGTATCATAAAACAAAAAAGAGATTCTAATTTTGTTGCCAGTTTAACTTTATGCCTTTTTCAGACTGCAATCAACTGCAAATCAACCCTTATTACTGTTCTAATAGAACTTACTTACTGCAAATATATCCTTATTGTACCCTTCAACTTCAAACTCCCTGAAATTGAGTCAACTGTTATTTTTCTCTTTAATTCTCCAACTGACTTAACCCACTAAAAAAAGGTGTCCCACTACTGGGACCATTTCCAGGCAACTCATATGTAAAATGCTATTGTTCTTGGCTGTGTTCCGGGTATCTCACGTGTGAGACAAAATGAATGGACCTCAGTAGCATCTGTTATGTCTATATGGATATTTACAAGATAATTTCTTATTGCGCACATAACCAAAAGTTACATCATGAGGTCATATAAAGAAGATGTGAAGTTTATATTACTTCCATTTACCTGGATTTGACTAGATAAGGGTTGATAAAGTAGGAGAATTATGAGGAGAGAGAAAATCAAAAAGAAAATCAAAATGAAATTTAAAACAAAAGCCGAGATTAAGGAGCAAGGAAGAGAGACAGAGATGAATAGATAGATAGATAGACAGAGAGCCAGGCAGGCAGGCAGGCATAGATAGATAGATAGCTAGATAGAGAGGCAGCTAAGCAGGGAGATAGATGGATAGATAGATAGATAAACAGACAGAGTCAAACTGGTAGATGATATCACAAAGATTTACGTCATGAAGATCTGCATCATGAAGTGACATTTTGAAGCTGAGGAAGTGACATCATTAGTCACCATATTTACTTTCAAGACATCATTAAAAGGAAGTGATGTCACTTTACAGCTGCCATCTTCTTTCCACATAGTAGTAAATGATATCAAAAAAGGAAGTGGGCTATGACATGAGCAGTTATGTTATGTTATGTGACATGTGATCCAGGTTGCTTTGACCTCATTGGCTCTATTGGCTTCATGTTCCAGCCAGGTCAAAGCATGGGAATATCCCCATATATATAGAAGTACTTACACCTCATTCATTACTCGCATTCACGATGCCTCACTTTGCCAGCATTCAAAGACATTCCTCCTCCTCCTCCTTTAAGGTCGAGGACCCCCAGCCATTGACTTCATTGGTACCTCCTGCCAAGTGCTTCCATTGCAACAATCTCTGTCTTCCTCCTGGTCTTCTTTGAGCTCTCCTCCAAGGAGAGTGGTGAAGAGTGCTTGCCAAAGATGCTGTCTACCTACTTCAGTGTATCCAGTTCAGAAGACGAACTGGATTATGTCTTACAGGTCGACACCATGCTCAACACCAATGAGCTGGTAATTTTCATTATCATCACTATTGTGCTCTTTCTATTTGTATTCATACTTAAATATCTTTTGCATTGCACTGAGCAATCATAATTTATTACTTTTTCTTTTCCATTCCCACAGGTATGCAGCTGCACATCCTCCTTCCTCATATGAGGAAATGGATGCCCAAGTCCAGGCAGGAGGTCCTCACATACCTTGGGATTCGCATGACAAGGGGGGATGGTGGATCTCCCCAGTTATTGCAACTACTGGATGGCCAAGAACTCACTGCTGAAATCATGATCAGGGATTAGTTAGACCAATTGATGACTCGCCTCCATTTCACCCATGTGGATGAAGAAGTTCCACTTGTTGTATGTGGAAGCTCCAACCAGTTGTGGACACCCTCAACAACTTGTTCTGGTTGACATTCATGCTGAGGCAGGACATCACCATCGACAAGTTTTCAAGACTACAACCCATGTAAAAGGTTTGGATTGAAGATCTATAAGCTTTGTGCCAGTACCTTTGTGCCTGGCAGCAGAGTACACCTCATTTATTCAAGGTGAACATCAGACAGGAATGTAGCAACATGTTGTCACCTACCAAAATGGTGTTGCATTTGATGAAGACGGGTGGTTTCCTTGAGTTGGGATACTATTTGTTTGTGGACAACTGGTACACATTCCCAAGTCTCTTTCATATGTTGAAGGCAAAAAGGACGAATTTGGTAGGGACAGACTAGCTGAACAAGAAATTCATGCCGAAGGACCGCAGTGTGAGGAGGAAGGATGATGTCAACTACTGCAGCAGCAAGACAGGGTTGCTGGCCTTACAGTGGCAAGACTGCAACACTGTCAGCATACAGTCAACAGTTCATACTGCTGCAAAATGGATGGTGGTAGAGCATTACAATGTTGGTATGAAAGGTGGTACAAAGGTCTTCTTCCTCTTTGACATGGCCATTGTCAATGCCTGGGCAATTCCATGATGCCCTTGGCAGAGAGGAATCACAGATGACATTTAGAGTAGGTCTCGCCTCTGAGCTACTGGGTGACTTCAGAGAAGGGGTCGACTCCACCAGGAACCGCACTGCAACACAACCACCAGTTGCAGTGAGGCAGGCCCTCAAGATTGGCATGAGGGGGAGGTGCCTTTGATGTTCAAGAGCCAGAGGAGGAGCAACAGGAGCTTCTGCCCGGACTGTAATGTACGCCTCTGCACCTATAAGTGTTTGGAGGCTTGGCACATGGTCCAGTGATGTCATCCACAGGGGAATAAAAAAAATAAAAAAATTTAACTCTTGATTTTCCCCTAACAATATCTGAGAGTAACACACATGGCAGTATTAGAGAGTCTGGACTCCATACTAAACTTTCAACCACCGAAACAAGTGCTGAATTGTGTTTGTTTCTCAAAAGTTTTATCTACAATATACTCCCAAGGCTATAAAAGGTTAGTAAAATTGGAGCTTAGGCTCTGATCTGGTCACCCATGGTGTGTGGTTCATGAGGGGGTTCCCAGCAGTGGCCACTCTCTGCCACAGATATCACCTGGAGAGGAGGGTGTACTTCACTCTGAAGGAACTGTCACTAGTGGATTAAACCTCACACAAACAGCTCTGAAATTTTTCACACAACAGACTTCCAATTCTGATATCCCTAGCACAAAAAGGCATCTACTGACTTCCGAGCCATAGACAAAAATTATACATATATGACAGGTTTCACAGTCCTTACCTTATTTAAAAAAATAAAAAATACACATACATAAACAATACAAAAATGAAAAATTCTTTTCCAGTTTTTAATGTGCAAAGTAATTGTGGTACACTTAAAGTCACCATGGACCATCAACTGTCAGCTGATGATTTCCAAGTTCTACCACAGGCTGCAATGAGGGAAACTGTTGTCCAAAGATGAGTGCACACATCATATTTTGGAAATGTAGTTGCTGAGCAAATTGCTGCTGCATCATGTGCATCATCTATTGTTTCTTCTGCTGGAACATTTGCAACAGATCCTTACTTCCCTGTGGAGTAGGGATTGGTGATAGCTGTGGAGCTGTTGTTGATGCTAGCACTTAGGCATCATACTAATGCCAAAGTTGAGGCATTGTTTGCATTGTGCTCAATTTTACCATTAACACATTCCCTAGGGAGATGATTATCCTGCAAAATGGGGTGAGTGATTTAAAAACCTAAATGGCTTGGGGAATTTTCTCCACTTTGTATGGTCATGATGAAACTCAGTCACCATATCATTAATTCTAATACACTAAGGATGTTCATTATGATGAAGTGCCCTTATCCATAAACTTTGCTCTTTTCCAGGATTTCTCCTACTGCTCCAATTATAGTCTTATATGTAAATGACTTTTCAGTCTTACACCAAACATAAATATTATTCCATCCTAATTTTACTTCTAGAGCTCCTTTAATTTTGTTAAAAAAGGCCACCTTTAGGACTTGAAGCACCCTCTGGTATTTGTCTCAATGCATTCTTTGCTTTGTATCTATTTCGAAATATGCACATTCATGGTAAAGTAAAGTAACTTCTACTTCTTGATTGTCTCTTTATATTGTTTCTTTATTTGCTATCAGTGTCCACAACCTTTACTGAGATGTCCATCTAAATCAGAACAGAAAAACTGGCTTGAGATTCACTGTTTTGACAGGTGTCCTAAAGTCAGGTCATTTGCCAAAACATCATTAACACATTCAGTCAACATTAAGTCTGCGCTACTAAGGTATGTAATGCACAGAACAAGCACTAATTCACTGCAACCCAAAGAGGTCTTTTTAGAAACCATTGTCTGGGTGATCAGGTCACACTAAGTCACAGTAGATCAAAGTCATTGTGGACCAACACTGGACAACATCAAGGTCACTGACCTTGACTTTGCTGATAATGTTGCCTTACTATCAGTCTCTGGAAACCTTAGTGGTGGCTCTTGACAAATTTAACAATGAGGAAAAGTTCTTGGGTTTATAGGTGTCTTAGACCTTGCCTGACTTGGCAGTCAGGCAAGGAAGTCAGTAGACAGATTAGTCTGGCAGCAGATGCCATGAATTCACTCAACATAACTATTTGGAGATGGCAGTTCCTGTGCAGAAGGATCAAGTTACAAATCTTCAAGGCCCTGATACTGCTAATTTTGGTTTATTGAAGTGAAACCTGGACACTATCCCATCTTTTGTAACAAGCTGGAGGGTTTGCAATTGTTAGAGATTAAACTAATTAAGGTTAAGATTTTTAGAATATCAGAAAATGTTTTTAGCATCTTTTTTTGTACTACTAGTATCTGCCATCTACAAATCTTCAGTGTAATACAGACTAATATTAAATGTAACAGGAGCAGTTCAGGATATATTCTTGCCAAATGAAATATGACTTGTACTAGAATCCCTTTTAAATTTTGGACATATAAAGTAAAAAACTGGAAACCAAATGTGTAATGAGAAGCCATTTTCAAACATTTAAACCAAAATATTAACTTAAACTAATTTCTCATGTCTTCTATTACTGCTACTACATGAACTTATACAATTTGAACAAAATTAAGAACTATTTTACATAATATATAGACTCACTCACCTTCCAAATATTGTAATATTAAGAATTATTCACTTAAAGGTATTTAATATTCATTTGAATCTGATTCATTTGGATCCAAAATGGATTTCACAGTAATGTTCTATGCTGATCCATAGATATCTGTGTATTTTTTTTAACAATCAAATTTGATTACAGCCATGTTGCTTTTATTTCAAAGAAAATTCTTCTTGTTAGTAGTATAGCTAAAAGAAAATCTATTTAATATCATCAAGAATTCAAAGAATAAACATTCATAGGACATCAGAGCAGCTAAATTATATCCATATCCACATAGATGAATGTCTGCATTATCCCTGTATATGAATGTAATTTGAACATTTGGTTAAGGAAATTGAAAAACACGATTATAATCAAATATACCTGATCTTATTGTTTTCCAACATTAGTGAATAGCAACTGTAGGCTGGCCTACAGATTATAAATTGATGTTGAAAAGAAGAACAAGGAAGCATCATACCCTTTATAAAGGGTAACCTTACATGTAGATAGAGTAAAAGTTTATCCTTAATATTCTTCAGCCACTAAAAGATCCAATCAAAAAGTTTTGAGATCATGTCTACATAAAGGAAATTCCATTTTTTATCTAAATTTGACCACCCTTCTTTTTGGAGTATTCACCTTGTGCTGTGACACACCACTTCCAATCTTCTACTATGTTCAGGATACTTTATGAAAGGCTTGTTCTATAAGAGAATTATGCATTATTTGTAATTCCTACTGGGTCTCCTTTATGACCCTACTACTTAAACATCATCTTAGGGAGTAGGAAGTCAATTCCTGCCAGTAGAGGTGGAATTAACAGATTCAGACTTCAAATTACCTCTACTGATTGACCTGACTTTCACTTTAAAAGTCTTTAGACAAGATTGTGAAAAATAGGAAATAAAATACTATGACTTAGAATGAAAACAAATCTGAAAAAATAAAGGCCACTTCACCTTCTCTTCTCCACCAAGTAAATTAATTGTCGCAGCTTCAGGAATATGATACTTCGTAAGGTGAGCCATAGCATACACAGCGAGATCATCTTTGACTACACTACCCCAATCCTGTCAACAAGCAAAAGATTTATTTTTAAAAATGTGATTGGACATAAAAAAGTTTTAGAGCAATATCATAATCTCTTCATTACCTCAAGGTATATAAACTATATATAAAATATGGCTCCCACACAATCTTCCTTACCTCTGGGTCAACTGAGGGTGAAGTTAAGAATATATGAAGATATAAGGAGCCATTATTTCTGACTCTTTTAGGTAATAGAACCTCTACTAACTCTTCTTGTTCCTTTAAATAATCAAACTGATGTACCCTGTGCACCAGTCTGAGGTCTGTAGCATATTCTGGCATCTTTTTCTGAGATGTAAAGGCTAAGAGCTGTAAACAGTGAAACAAAAAAAATTAGGTATTTCTCTTAACAGAGAATGTAAACATCATTAGTTGCTTGTTTAAATGAAAATAAACAAAATAATAGAAAAGAATGTAAACTGGATCATTCTGAGGATGCAAAAACTTTTTACCCCTAAAGTATGAGGCACACATCTGGCTGCAGAGCATTAGTGCGAGAGCTACAGATCAAGGTGAACCAAGTTCATTTTTTGTCTTTTTTCAACTGAATGATTATCTTCAAAGTTATTAACTAACTTTTGAACATGCATACAAAAAAAATCTATTCATAACTATGTATGACAGTGACATGACACTCTAAAAGATTTCTAATAAACTAAAAACACAAAATGACTAACAACACAACAATATGTGTACCTTTAACTTTAAATCTTACCTGAAATTTTGGTTCCTGAGCAATAAGAGGGTGTAAACATTCAGAATATTCTGGACAAGATGGTGGCATGAAAAGCTGTCCCAGGGTCCAGGCAGAATGGATAATGTAAGCTGTAAATACTCCGCAGATTACAGTGGTCAGGGAGGGAAGAGTGTAGCCTGTTGCCATTTTACCTTTGTCTGTTTAGAGAGAATATAAAAGAAAATATAGAATGTAATTATCAATTTGATATTGCAATTTTGCTTTACAACCAATTAAATGTCAGTCTCTCTCTACAGAAATACCTATTGTTACTGCACTTTTATGTCTGATCTTTCTGCTACACGACCACTAACATTCAAAAGTAGTTACATTAAATAATAAATATCAATTGGACTAATTTTGGTCCACTGGTAAATAAATAACATCAACTCAATTAGTTTATATCTATAGTGCTAACAACTATGCAGTCTACTGAAGGGTGTATTTTGCTGAATATATGTCAAAATGATATCCTTTTCCCACAGGGGAAAGAGTATGTTGTTCGCCCCAGGTAAAGTTTTGCCACTTAAACTAGCCAGGCATCTTGACAGAGATACTGAGCTCAGTTGTACCCAATCAAGCAATCAGGAGCCAACCTGCTCCCTCATGACCAGACTAAAATATCTGTAACTCTGTAAATATACCACATGATTAGAGAAAATAAATCAGTTTTCACTCTAAATTCAATGCATATTCATTACTCCTAACAGGATCAACAGACATTTCTTTCTTTGAATCCATACTTCAGCTACATTTTATGCTATTCTTTACTACTGAAGTTGCATTAGTAGCAAGCAACTCTTAAAATCATATCTATTCTCTCTACATTTCCAAATACTCTAAGATGTCATCAATATTGTCACAATTTTATAGGTTATCAATATAGATACACAAAACGAACAGCCTATTAATAAGCAATTCTAAAACAACTGAAATATGAAAATACACAAATAATAAGATAAAATAGATCCCTTTTTACTTTAAACAATACATGCCATACCCAACAAAATTTAGGAAAGATTATGTTTGCTTTGGAATGTACCAACATGAACAAGGGAAAATAATGTAATATTAAAGAAACCAATACATGTGTTCATTTGGATTCATGATATGATAACTTACATATTTTATTTTCCCTTTTCTATTGCATTTCAAAATTAAACTATAATTATACAGGCATTCTTAAATCCAAAAAATTATTTATATTTGGCAGTAAAAATGAAATTTGGGAATCTGGTTATGAGAAAATGAAGCAACAATATTTTAACTGACAGCAGATAATAGAGCAGGAAGTTAGTTAGCAGGATGACCATTCCTTCCACATTCCCTTTTAAGATCTTTTAGATTTTAGACCTAACCTATGCATTTTGGCAAGATTATTTTGGTAATTCTTTACAGCATGAAAGCACTCACTAAGTAACCCAATTTCACATCCCAAAATTTATTCAACAATCTAAGTTGCCGTGACTGGGCACCTGAAGAGAGGGTTGATAGGGGGCTCTGGCCCTCAACACATTGTCTTCACCTCAATATGTACAGGAAGATAGAGCTGAAACCCTTGAGCACTGAGTGCGAGCAATAAACGTGCTTTCCTGTTTTCACCAAGTAGTTCTCTTATATAAAAGCTGCACAAAGTTGTTGTAGTGCCTATTTACTGCGAAGATATTTTTGCAGGCCTAAAAGAATTATTAATTTATCTGAACTGTACTAGGCTGTGCCATCAATGACAACCAATTTCAATAGCGTAGAAAGAATTTATAAATAATGTATCATCTGTCGCAGATGTTACATAATACAAAACAATGGTGTGTAAAAACAAACTGTGTTTTTTTGGACAAACTGAAAATGTAACTGGCCAAGTTATGATTTCTGAAAATAAGTGTGCATGTAAAAAGGGTGCCAGATCACTTTCCACGATCATTTTCCTTTATTTGTGGTTGCTGCCATACATGTCTGTGGGTTATTTCATGTACCGACGACTGCATCTTTTAGTCCTCTACATGACTATCTTCAATTTGCCCTATCTTAGTGCATCCATGCCATAAAGATTAACCATAAAATACTACTAGGAAAGTCTACAAGCACAATCTAGTCACATTGCATATGGTGGAAGCTTCTTGGCCATTGTTAAAGCACCAACAGGCATGGAAGATGCACCAAATGCCATTAGGCAGTGGTGGATGCATGGGTGTCTTTGTATCATATACTGTAATGTAACATTCTGGATTCAATGTAAACACTTAAGTTTAAACAGTTTACTATGTAGAGTACCATATAACACTAAAACTAATTTTCTCACTGTTGCAGCACGTTTAGTACTTGTTATTTATATTTTTTTTATTAAACTATTCTGATTAATCTTTCATTTGATAACAAATTACATTATAAAAATTAACAGCTCAAATTTGTCAAGTTACATATGACAATCCTAATAGGAATTTAATCTATAGTTTCCCCCCCAAAAATGCCTTTTCTGCCTTGTAGAAGCTAATGAATCACATAGATTTGGTAATTTCAAACAACTTTTCCTTTAACTGCAACTTCCAATCCGAAGCTGTCAAACCAAAAACACATATGTTCTTCAAGAGTAAGAAATCCACACCACTGTAATTTCATCCATTTCAGATATCGCAAATGTTTTCCTTACACTTGAAAGCTTGCCATCTAGTTAAGAACATGTTACCTTATTTAGTCCCAACAACCATGCAACCAGATGTCAGGGAGTTCCATATATATATATATATAAGAGGAGAGGCGACCTGTTATGTGTTTCTCGACCGCTCTCCTATAGCCAAAGTAGCCGTAGTTGCCGGCATCGCAGAACAGACATCGAGAGTAAGCAAAGAAAAATAATGGCTATATTGGCTATAGAGGCTAATAATCAAAATCAACCTTTCAGACGTTGAAAACAGTAAATTCCATAATTTTAAAGGACCACGACACAACTTTCCATTAAAAAGAACCATCCCATTAACGTTTTACCAAGGAAAAATATCATAATCGTTAGGGGAATAAGACAGCTTTTTTCCTTCGTACTGATTTTAATGCAGCAAAATTAAATCATTGTAAAAATGAAACCCCTGTAAGTGCAGGTATGTATACCAATACAGATTTAGATAGATGAGTATGCGGTAGATATGCAGATCTGCAAAGATGGAGATACACACACACACACACACACACACACACACACACACACACACACACACACACACACACACACACACACACACACACACACACTGAGAGAGAGAGAGAGAGAGAGAGAGAGAGAGAGAGAGAGAGAGAGAGAGAGAGAGAGAGAGAGAGAGAGAGAGAGAGAGAGAGAGAGAGAGAGAGAATAATTTGGGTTATAAAGTGAACGAATAGGTGAAAAACTGAAAATAGCTAGTGAGGTTTAGTGAGCCGGTTAGTGAGAGCGAAGAGGCAGGCGAGAAGTGACCGCAAGTACTGTATGGTAAGCGTTTTCGCGCATTGAGACATCTGCTGTGAATACAGCTCTATTTTTGTTTGATTTATGGGTAACCATTCAAAACTGGAAAATGATGCTAACGGAAGCAGCAAATAGAATTGCAGCTCTTGAAGCCAAAGCAGCCAACCCGGTAGTAGAATATTCGAAAATACGCGAAGAAAACGTAAATTTGAAGGAATTGGTGGATAATTTGTACAAGAACACAACGATTCAGAGAGAGAATATTGAAAAGTCTGACATGAAAATCAAAGAGCTCAAGGAAAAGGTGGAAGAAGTAGAAACCAAGATTGCCAACGGTAATCAAATCGAGGCAAAGAAAAATGAATTTAAGTCACACCTTGGGCAACCCGCAAGTAATATTGCAAATTAGGCTGATGTTGATAATCATATTGGGGCATGGAAAAAAGTTTTGAAGGTGGATTCGAGCGAGACAGTGAATACAAGAAATTTAACTGTCAATATTCTCAAGGTGATAAATCCCGAATTCTCGGAGCAGAATACCATAGCCCACAGGAGGTTGGGATTATTCGAAAAGGGAAAGAAACGCCCTTTAAAGGTGACATTCATGAATAAGCTAAAGTCCTAGCAACACACGAAGAATGTAAAGGCGTCTTCTGTACGCGTTGTTAAAGTTAATTCCCAATTAAAGATAATCCAGATCCAAAGTACTTGCACAGAAGATGCAAGATACACTGCCAGATGCACGAGTATGTGCGATTATCAGTAAATGTGCTGTTTTAATAAAGTCTGTGTAATGGCAATTATCGTTCACCCTCTACAAGTTCCATATTATACACTAATGTAGATAAGGAAACGTTTGCTACAGAGGAAACAGTATATATATACACATATCTGCAGTTTGAATATCCCAGAAGTATTTTCACATAAATCTTTAACATGAAAATGTCAGAATTTGTTTCGGTATTGTTTATTATAAATATTAATGGAAACTCGGCTCTATCTTTTCTATGGAGTTGACGTCTTGACGTCTCAATAAATGATTGGGGAGATTAACTAGCTTGTTCTGCGCATGTGCAGGATTAAGATTTGAGCTCAAAAGTAAATCCTGCTGCATTTAAATTTAATCCTGGACGCTGCCATTACGCATGCGCATTAGAGATCTGGCTTAAATTTTAATACTGGATTAACAATTATGACGCATACAGAAGACGCCCTTAGAAAAGCTGGATAAGAGAAAATATGTCCAAAGATGACAGAGAAATACTGCAGAAAAAACTGGATGAGGTAGAAAAAAAGGACTACAGTAGAAAAAAGGAAAACAAAATCATTTGGAGGGTGAGAGGCTATATCAGCTGACCTGTCAAAAACGTGGTTGTGCGAAGGGTCGTGCCATAGGAAGTGGTGACGGCTCTTCATATGATCGATGCTGGGAGATAGCGAGATCGCGTCAAACTAATGTATAACATTTAAAGTAGAATATTACTTGGCGTTGTAGCCTGTGTATGTTTATAGTGTGAGGGCAGTTCGAGAGGAACCTCCGTGACGTCGAGACGCCCATAGCATTCTGGAATCAGACCGTTAAGCTGATATTCTGACTGTTTAGTGGCTTTGTATATTGTGTGCATTTATGCAATCGATATATTAATTAACAGGTTTGACCACTACTGAATAAACCTTATGCTAGTGCTCTGCAGTGGTATCAGTTACCCTTCACCCATTGACAATCATAGGCGTTCTCCGGCGGCCACAGTCAAACGCAAAGGGCGTCAATTACCAAGATGACGTACCACGGAGCCGAGGGCGGGGTACATTCCTGTCGGCGACAGACGGCAGTCCGCGACGACTGCAAGCACGGGACAAGGAGATCCTGCAAATCACCGGGCAACAAAACTCACAGTGCTGGATTCTTGCAGAGTCAAAAACCCTCGGCACTGTATTCTTACAGTAAAAAAAACAACAACATGATGTGTTTATTACAAAGCAAGATGCTGCCTACTGGGCTAAGGCAGCATTTAGTGATGGGACACATGTTTGGCAGTTCAAAGACCTTTCAGAGAACTATCAATATAATATTATCTTCCGTCCTTGTTCGCTACACAGCTGCTTACTTGGATGATGTGGTATTTTTTTTTAGAAATACAAAGAAGCACCTCGGACATTTAGAGGAGGCTCTTGAATTGTCACAGAGTGCTGGTCTGTGTCTGAACCCAGCAAAATGTGAGATAGCTCTAAGGAAATTCAAATTTCTTGGCTTTGAAGTATTAGCTGAAAGAATCAGTCCTGATCCCAAAAAAACAACTGCTCTAGCAGAAATAAGCCGCCCAAAGGATGTACAAGGAGTGCGCATATTCCTTGGTGCTGCAGAGTTCTTCCGCCGGCATATAGATGGGTAGCAAGGTTAGCAGCTCCTTTGACTTCTTTGACAAGGAAGAACAGGAAGTTTATTTGGACTGAGGAATGCCAACAGTCTTTTAAGAGCCTGAAGTGGGCCTTGATGTCTGCCCCTGCCCTTCGAAACCCTATATTTGAGGTCCAAAAATTGACCTGAAACATTATAACTTTGATATCACCTATAAGGATTTATATACACCATGCTCCTGATATGATATCAAGAGCTGAAACAGCCGTGGTTGCTGCTACAGAGATATTGGAGGATAATGATCCACTGGTTTTGCGTGCAGAACAACTAAATGACCTTTCTTGGGTACAGACAGTTGAATACCTAGAAGGTGGATTATTTTTTCTGCAAAGTTATCAGCATCCTTGGCTGAAGTTAGGAGTGGGGTCTTGTATCATTTACAGAATTCAGGTGAATGGATTCTTCGCATAGTTGTGCCTCGTAATTTGAGTGATTCAACATTGCGTCCGTTTCATGCTTCAGGTACATACAGAACATTTATTAAAGCCAAAACAATGTTCTTTTTCCCTAATATGCTCTCCTTTACTAAACAGTTTCAGACATACCTAGATTGCCAGATGAAGAAAGGCCAATCCAGCAAAGATGCACCGTTAGTTGCAGCCCCGTCCTCTTGAAAGGGTTTCAGCAGACTTGATTCAATTACCACCTACAGCAAGATGAAATATTTATATCTTGGTGATAGTTGACCACCTATCCTGTTATGTAGAATTAGTACCTCTGCCTGATAAACGAGCTGAAACTATTGCCACTATGTTCAAGTGGAGTTGCAAACAGATGGGGGAGTTTAATAACAACCTCCCGGCTTCTGTTTGCCGTGAACTTCAGACAAAATTTATGTTGACAATGCCGTACAATCCTCAAGCAAACGGTGTGGTAGAGAGAACCAACAGAATGGTAAAATAGGCTCTGACTGCTCTTTGTGACCTGGCTGCATATTACTGGGATGATGTTCTTCCTCAGAGGAGGTTTGCACCAAATACCTCTCTACACCGCTCTGTAATGGACCAGACACTGCATTTGTTCCAGAGTCACAAAGTTAATATGCCTATCGGACTGACTATGAAACCAGTCTACGATGTTGCCGCACCACATATCTTGCGGCACAGGCTGCAGTTAGTCCGGATTATTGCTCAGAAAGCATACAGGAAAGCTTGAATGGGTCTGACCAGGGATTACGATTGGAAGGTCAGGAAGCATCTGTCTTTTAAGGAAGGATCATTGGTTCTCACATACGTTGTCGCCCTGTTGGGAAGGCCCAGTCCATGTTGTCAAGAAGATGTATTCCTGGTAAGGAATCTGTATGGAGAAGCTCGTGAGCGTAGAGTTCATGCCAATTACTTGAGGCCCTATTATCCACCTCAGAAATTGCATGTGCCAGTTGTAAATGATGAAACTGATCATCTAGAAGTGGACGATCCCTCTTGCTTACTGCCTGTTCAAGTTTAGCATGGATTGTAGTACAATACGTCGAAAAAGGAAAGATGAAAGACATCGAACCCTATTCTGCGGAACAGTGCAGTGGTCACGGTGCATTGACCAAACCCTCCTATCTTATCTCCGTAACTTTTATTTATGCTTGTGTTTACACTGAATAATTTTGCTATCTTAATATTCTAACCAGCAAAATAAGTCAGACCAGAGGATTATTATAAATCAAAAGAACATTTAAAATAGAGCAAGAGGTTAGGCTTCCGCCATGTATGTTTATCGCCCGCTCTCGACTTTTGTCAAAAGAACAGACTAATTTAGGAGACTAGAGGGTTAGCAATGGGACTCTGGGATCGCCCCTTTTTTCGAGCTGCAGGACCCACCGAGTCAAAAGGTAAGTAAAGTAAAGTTAATGTTTATGACCACAGAAACTAAAGGCAATAATATATGAGAAAGAAATGTAATGTCTATATAGTCTTTGGAAGAGATCCTTATTAAACATCTCCCTTTTTCATATATATATGTATATATATATATATATATACATACATATATATATATATATATATATATATATATATATATATATATATATACACACACACACACACACGCACGCACCGACGGCTCCAAGACAGATGGGAGCAGGTTGACTGAATGTGAACCGAGTTTCAGATTGCCGAATCATATATCGCACAGCGTTCGAGGCAGCCCAAAGGGACACTAACCGAACGGGTATGTATGGCGGCAGCCGCCGCCGTGCCACTGACAGGTATACCACAAGAGAGTGACTTGCCGCTGGCTGCAGGCACTCGCCAACTAGCTGAGCCCCATCTGTGTGGTAACTGTGACACACGTATCAGGGAAGACAGTGTACCCCGCCAGGCTACTTGCCTGCCATTGCTGCAGGAGGGTTGGGCACCTGAAAAAAATGTATAGGGGTAAAGTAAAGCACACAGTAGCAGCTGAGGATATTGAAGCTTCGAGCACTGTGGTTGTTGCTACCAGCAAGGCACTTGCTCAACTACAAATATATGATATCTGTATACCACATAAGAGGGTCGTGTAAACCTACTCCAGGTGATGGCTGGACCAAAGCAGCTGGAGCTAGTCCACTGTAACTGCCCTCGCCAGCCTCTCATTGGGGAACCTGTCACCACAGACAGCGACTTCACCGAGGCTGAGTGTAGAGGCAACAGCCCGCAGAGACAAAGGAGGTATTGCTCCCACCACCTCAGTTAGAGGAGTGGCTCCTCTAACACTTTTCAGAATCAGCCTTCAACAGGAGCCGGCATCCATTGCCTGTGATGGTTGGAATGCCTCATAGGGCCCATTGAGAATGCAAAGCCCTATGCCACATGCCAGCCCCCGTTCCAAATCATGGAGGCGGAGGCGAAGTGACAACTGGACGAGGAAGTGGGGAGGGGAGTGATAGAACTAGTGCCAGTCAGAGAAGCAATGGAGTGGTGTGCAAGGATGGTGAGAAGACAGGCAAGCCGCAGCTCAATATCTACTATCAAAAGCTCAATTCCCCCTGCCTGAGAAAGACTGACCGATCTGACATTGTATCCGGTATTCCACACCATGTCTACAAGACACAATGGAGGAGGCCAGTAGTAAGCTTATCACATTTATCACGTCCTGGGGCCGTTACCGATACCGTAAGCTGCCCATGGTCACTGTGCAGCCCCAAATGCATATACCAGGAGGTACAATAATGCCATCGAGGGAATCCTAAGGAAGCTGAAGTGTGTCGACAACACTTTGATCTATGACTACAGCATGGAGGGTGCCTTCTAGCACCCGTACCAGTTCCTAGATACGTGCACCAACATCACGCTCAAGAGATGGCCTATCTGCATCAGTTTTACGCTTTGAGGGACAGGCTTGCTATCTGGCAGAGACTGGGGACATACACGTTTGACCAAGGAGTCATCCGCCTCATACCAGAGACTCTGCATCGAAAGGTTGCAGCCAACCTCTATGCAGGTCATTAGGGACAGCATGTTTCAGAGGGCAAGGCAGCCACTGTACAGTTCCGGAATGGAAGGTGACCTGCAGTACTTTTGTAATGCCTGTGACACCTGCAACACACGTTCCTCTATCTCAAGCAGCTGAACCACTCATCTTGACCCTCTTGCCAGATTATCCTTTCCAGCACACGGTGGCTGACCTGTACCTAGCGCATGCTAACAGGTGTACAATCTGGATCGAAATTTATCCCCTGCCTCATAGCACTATATGAAACAAGATAATGCATTTGTTTCGCCAGTTCTTCACACGATGGGGCGTCCCAGAAGGCATGTGTGTATTTGAGCTCAGAAGACAAATTTTGTTTTTCAATTTCTTTGTGCACCCTGACTTTGTATAATGTGTCAGTATCATATGGGAAGAAGATGTACTATTTTTATTTTCTGCCAAGTTGCTAAGTGACTGAGGTACACTTGTTACAAAAACTATCTTTACTCTTTCTGCTTTAACAATATGATACAACAACAAAAACGGTTGGAAAAAAGTACCGTGACCTCAACCTGATATTTTCATCCTTGACAGGGTCATCCTTTGGAGCAGTCCCCCCCCCCCCCCCTAGACTTTTTGCACCCCCACCCCTCATGGGCCATAATTTTTAGCTTAAAAGGCACCCAGAATAACTTTTTTTTTTTCTGTTTTCTTCTTTTGTTCACTTCGCTGGCCTACATTTTAAAAAAATAATGTTTTGAAATGTATAGTACTCTTCATATTTCATGTTACCGCCACCAGTTTGACGACTGCTGGCAAGTCTAAGTAACTGCTTGGACGATGACGATATGATGGGTATGATCTTGGGGGAAGTCTCTGCTCATGGCTACCCAAACATTCTCACTGAGACTGAGATCTGGCGATTTGAGTGGATGTGGCACAGTAACCTCGGGGTGTTGCCGAAATCACGCCTTCACGACACTGTTCGTGTGGACGAGGTAAAATGGCACTGTCTCAAGGAACACCAGCGCCCTCACTGATGATAGAAATATCTCGTCCAGGATTTCCATGTAGGAATACACAGTAAAACTGCTGCCCTAATATTCTCTGAGGGAAAATGTAATTCAAAACTATGTTGGTACTTTTGTAGTTTCATGATTACGCTTTACTCTGAGAGACTATTAAGAGCCGTAATATCAAGATTAGGTATTTCAAAGCCAACTGTGTCTCTGTGCATTCAGCAACAGCAAGCAACTGGATCCAACAGAGACAAGGCCAGATGTGGGCATCCTAGATGTACGATGGTGGAAGATGATCAAGTAAATGTCATTCAAAGCTATAAATCATTATGCTATATAAAAGACAAATAGGAAGCTTGCATTGAAGTGCATGGATATCATGAACTAATGAAAACCATTTGATACATCCAACTAGGTTTGAGAAGGGGGCGTGGCCGGTAGTTAGTTGCCATTTCCCTTACTGTGAAGTATTTTCTTTGTTTTCTTAACAATCCATAGCTACTGCAAGGGGTGCGAACCTCTTTTGTTTGCTGGCAACAGTACACAGACTGTCAGAAATCGCTGACAGTTTGAGTGGATTCTTTCTTTCTTTCTTTGTTGGATTTCTTGGCTATCAACCAGCGGCATGTGGCCAAGGTTATTAAGCCAATGGATCCTATTTCTTCTTTCAATCTATATAAGGTCATAAAGTTTTGCCTCCCCTAGAAAAGTGATTACTTTACTGATGATTTTTTCTTCATTTGATAATAGATTTGATGTTGTAAAATCTATATTTTTAATCTTAAGTAATTTTTGAGTGGTTGTCTTTTGTTTAACGTAATTTGTGCATATTGTTAGTATATGATTCATGGTAAGAATTGTGTTGCACTGAGGGCATAGTGGAGGAAAATTTCTTTCTATATATGGAGTGAGGTGGGTTATTTTGGTGGCATTGACCCTGAGACAGGCCAAAACCACCTCCTCCCTTCTTGTTTTCCTGTGGGATGTCCCCCACAGTTCTATATTTTGTTTGATTTTATTTGAGAGTTGGAGGCTGATCCACTCACTTTACCACAAGAGATGTATTTTTGCTTTTATAAGAGACACAAAACACCTGAGATCTGTACGAACTATGGTAGTGTCCAGATCGCCAGTTGGCCCGGCTAATCTATCAGCCTGTTCATTGCCATGGATACCAGGGCGGCCTGGTACCCATATTAGCTTGATTGATTTGTTGGCACCGTGTAACTAACGAATGATATTACCAAGCAGTTATTTTTTAGTGGGTTCGAAGGATTTAATAGCTTTAAGTGAACTAAATGAATCGGAAAAAATCAATATTCTATCGTGGGTCGTCGATAGTGCAAAATCAATGGCAATAATGGCAATCAGCAAGAACAATCGATGTATGATTCGGCAGTCTAAACTTTAGTTCACATTCAGTCGACCATACACCCGCACCTACACACTCATCTGTCTAGGAGCTGTTGGTATATATATATGAAAAAATTGAAATGTTTAATAAGGATCTCTCTGAACCTCTGGCGTACTTCCACCTCCGGCGTCATAGGTTGCAGCTCAGCCGCTTTCTTGATGGTCAGGAATGCGGGATGGTAGTTTGCTGAGCTGCTTGTATGAGAGAACTGCCTGGCGAGCGCATTAGCAATGTCTCTACGTTAATCGAAATCAGTACCCTCTTGTATGATGTTATTAATTTTGAAAGATGTTTTTTTCTTATTGATTTTATTGATAGTGGACCAAACCTCTGATATTTTGGTATTGCTGTTAATTGTAGAGACAAAGCTCCGCCAGGAGTCTCTTTTTGCTTGTCTTATTATTCTACGAGCCCTAGTTCTTGCTTGTTTGTAATTGCAAAAGTTCTCATTAGTGATGTTATTTTTGAAAAGCCTGTAGGTCTTATTGCGTCGGCACAGCGCCCTGCGGCAATCTGGTGTCCACCATGGAACTCTATGCTTACCGCTATCTGTCGAAGTTTTAGGAATGGATAGCAATGCTCCTTCTAAAATCGCTCCTTGTGAAGGCGACCCAGTCTGCTCTTTTTACGTTAAATTCAGGTGCTGAAGGCGTCCTCACTGTGTCGCATGAATATTCAATCAAAATAGGAAGATGATCGCTTCCCAACGAATCGTCAATGGTGTGCCACGGCCACTTGGCTGCTGTTGATGAAAAGACCAGTGATAAGTCAATAAAGCTCAAATTACCGGTATTATCGTCCACCCGCGTCGGACTACCATCGTCCAGGACTAAATCAGACTCATTAATCAACTTAACTACTTGCTCACCTCTACCATCCACCCGCAGGGAACCCAATAATGTATGATGAGCATTAAAATCACCTAAAATTACTTTCTTTTGCGGCAGACGTTCCTGAAGAGCAAAGAGCTCATCATAGATTATCACATTATCAGGTGGACAATAAATTGAACATGTAGCCAGATACGTGCCATTATTTTTTACTTTGCATGCGACAAACTCCAAAGTAGAATCAATAGTCACATCAGTAAAAGGGAGGTTAAGGGCGTTTCTTTGAGAACTATAATATCGGGAGCATAGGACAAGGCTAATAATTAAAGATCATTTACTATAGATCTAAGACTTCGACAGTTCCTTTGTATAATGGTCTACGCGAAGATTACGTTTTAGGGGGGTTGGAAGTACCTTGTCCACCATTTTTAATTTTCTTTTTACGGGATGGAGGCGCCTCTTCTCCCTCGCTTCCCGAGGACCTCTCTCGAGATGGTTTGGAGACAGAAGCCCCCATGTCCTGCACCTCCTGGCGAGGGAGACGACTGACAGATTGCGATCTGCTTCTCTCTCGAGAAACCGATCGCGAGGCAGGCGAAGTCCTCACAGGAGTAGCCCGGACGGGAAGGTGCGCTCCAGACTGTGATTCGGTATCAGCTTCCTTAAGATGTTTATACTGGGTCGATGCAGCCATTTGATCGGCCAATTTCGTCAATTGATATACTTTAATATTTAGTTCTTCATATGCTGCAGCATAGGAAGTATCGGGTTTGTGTGTCAAACTTTCCACCTTCCTCTTAGCTTCATTGTAACAAACTTCATGCTTTCTCATATATGCTAACGTCTCAGTCTCCTTCTTCAGGATGCTGCACTCAGCAGATCCTGACTGATGGGGACCTCCACAGTTAGCACATTTAGAAATCTGGCTAGTACATGTGATGGTGTCATGGACTTCAGCACATTTACGGCAAACAAATTTATTTGAATCTTTGTCATCTTAATGAGGTATGTCCGAATTTTGGCATCTATTACAATGCATTGCCTTTTGGATATAAGGTCTTACTTGGACACGTTCATATCCAACATTGACATATTCTGGCGAAAACTGACGAAACAAACGGATCAGTACACTGACTTGCTTTCCCTCCGAAACCTACTGTCGGGTCCCTAATGACCTGTGTGGAGGTAGGTTGCAACCTTTCGATGCAGAGTCTCTGGTATCATGAGGTGGACAATTCCTTGGTCAAACGTGTATGTCAGATAGCAAGCCTGTCCGCACAGCGTATATATATATATATATATATATATATATATATATATATATATACATATATATATACACATATATACACATACATACGTGAATATTTACATATATACATATATAGAAATATATACATACATATACTTATAAATAATATATATATATATATATATATATATATATCTATATATATACGCACACACACATATGTGCATATATATACACATATATATATATATATGCATATATACATATATACACATGTGTATATATACATATATACATACATATATATATTTATATATATATATATATTTATATTGACGTGTGTGTGTGTGTGTGTGTGTGTGTGTGTGTGTGTGTGTGTGTGTGTGTGTGTGTGTGTGTGTGTGTGTGTGTGTGTGTGTGTGTGTGTGTGTGTGTGTATGTGTGTGTGTGTGTGTGTGTGTGTGTGTGTGTGTGTGTGTGTGTGTGTGTGTGTGTGTGTGTGTGTGTGTGTGTTATTGTTCCTTTGCAAACGAGTCTTCATGATGGCGTTACAAAGCTGAAGCTGTCTAATATTGCATTCAAGATGATCTGCCAATAGTCAAAATGCCAGACTTCATCGCTCCTCTTAAGCTTATCGATTCTTACAGCGGCGAGCAAGAAAGAAAAATACATGGAGAGCACATCAACTTTCTTGAGTGAACATTGTGCCAGACCTTTAGAAAAGACTAACTACACCTACTGCGTGACTCTACTCTGTCTTCCAAATAAAAACCACGTACATATACAATACTACAGTGTTAAACTAAGTATCAATTGAGTAGGAGCCTTTATTCATTCACTCCTTTGTTTTTTCCTCCATGAAAGCAACAACAGACGACAACACAGAGCGAGTCGGGCCAGCTGATCGCTCGGGTGCAGAGTGAGGCAGAGGTTAACCACGGGGTTTTCACGTTCAGACTCTCAGCACACGTAGGTATTGCTTTCATTTATGTCAAGGAAGGCTTAGGTTTGTCTCTGAAAACTTTCATTAAAGAGTTATGTACAGTGAAGGGTTGAAATTTGCCGTAACAACTTGACTTTTGAGGTTTCCTTGTGTTCGCGCTACGCAACTGCGAAGTCACTAGGTCAAATTTTCTTGAAAGTCGGGGTAATTCAGTTTTTCGGTGGATTTTTTGATGAGGTGATACTCCTGTACGTCTCCAACACGTTGTGAGAGATGGGTATGACTTGTCAGTGTTTGATTAGGATTTTTCTGTGAAACGAGACAAGTATGATAATTTAACATGGGCCCGAAGAACGGCTTAAATTTCGTTATTGTTCAGCGATTTTTGTGATAATTGATGGCTATTGCTTTTCAACTAGTCAGCTGTATTTTGAAGAATTTCATTATGCCCAATGCTTCTTTTATTTTCTTTGTTCATCTGTTGATTTCATACATGTTTATTTATGTAAATATTAATCATGTATGTGAAGTGAGGAAGACAAAGGGTTGATATCATGAGTGATTTTTTAATGATAATTTACAGTAACAAGATAAGAAGCTACTTTAGAAATCTTCATTTGATCAGACAATTGTAATCTTATAGTTTCACACAGCCATCCAATCTTGCAATTATTATTTCTTCTTTCAATTATCCACACAGTAATTTGTTCAAATCTCTTGTTATTTTTCACTGCAAATTATATAATTTAAAGTATTGGTAATTTTATGAAGTGACTGCACCATACTGAGATTAACTCCCTATTACTCCATCCCTTCCTGGGAATCCACAAACCTTCCTAACTTGGGGGCTTTGCCCCCAGATCCCCATACGATCACCATATTTCCCTATCGGGGCTCCACCTGTGGACCCACATCTGTTCACTGTGGACTTACTTTCCACGTGGCATTTGTTGTGAACTATTTTCTTCAGCTTTTACATTATTTTTTTTACCTACACAGATTACTTCATGTATTAGCAAGTATAGTTTTTCTCTTTGATTATTATAGTGCCATTACATTTTTCTTTAAATGTATACCATAGTATGACATGTTGTACAACTTTCTTATCAACTTGTGGAGGTAGTACTAAAGATTAAAAATGTCTTATTTTCAGTCATTCTGTCTATTACAAGCAAATTTTACCTTGTACTAAATGGCAGTGGGAAACTGTATCCAGACTATTATCTTTTTGAATACATGATATCAGTAGCCTGTGGATTCAAAAACTAAATGTAATGCAAAACTGGAGTCAGATATTTAGAAGGTACCCATCAAATACTATTGGCATCTTGTTAATCAGCTATTCCTCTGTGTTTGTTGGCACTTCAACAATAGTCAATTAATCTTAACCATAAGTTTTCTAGCAAAATAGTTTGTAGGCCCTTTTGATTTATTATTAGATAAAAAGTAAGTCTATCCTCCATCTTGTGAAAATATTTGTGGCGGAAGATTGTTATGGGGTCATCACACAAGTGCTTTAACAATAACAAAAGCTTGATAGTGTGCATAGACTCCTTGGGTGCACTCTGATACCTGTGTCATGGACTGGTTTTCATCACATGATTGTCATAGTTGGATATTAGTGCACAAAGGAAGAGCAGAGAAGCTCTACTTTAAAGGGAAAAAATATACTTATTGGTAATTATTTTTAATCATATATATTGCATTTATTATATTTTTACATGTTTGATCTTGGTATTTAAAGCACAGACCATTTTTAACGGAATTGTTTTCAGGTTGATTATAATTGTGTCAGTATTAATATTTTTGGGGGGATGTACCCCATCTCTGTTTACAAAGGTTGTGTAGTGGCATGAGTTTGAAAGCAATTAAGAAAACTCGTGATGAACACTCTTCTTGCTAACAGGAGCACACTCACATCTGTCTGCTCTTTCATTTCATATATACATATACAACACATGTTTGGGAAATATTAGTCAATACTTCTGCAAGTAATACCATACATCCTCTAGTAGTGCTTGCCATGTTTGCTCATTGAGCTGATACTTCTGGGAGAAGATCTTATTGCTGTGTGACCAGGTTGTATATGGAATGAACAGACTTAAGTGCGCGGTTACCAGATTTATTGGTGATGAAAATAATTGTGTTATTGCTCCTATAGTTGTTTTGGAGCGTGAAATGCAGAGACCACGGTGATCGCATGACACTGTGCCACACTATCTCCTGAGAAATAAATGCAATTTTAGAAATCTTTATGGATGCTTTTCAAAACATTTACGAAAGTGAAATATATTTTGAGTAATTCTGATGAATCTTAGAATTAAAAAGTAGTATAAAATAAGAGAATATAAAGAAATGTAAATGTGCCAGTCATTTCAACCTTCACAACTTTTGGCTCTCATGGAGCTTGTAGACCTTGGTGATCATCAAATAATGACCAAGCTCTAACCTGGCATCAGAGGCTACTGTGGGTTCATCTAAATCTTTTATCACAAATACAGCAAGTTTCAAGTAAATTTGGATAGAACTTATCCATAGTATCCTTTTTATAGTTTCTGTGGTTCTATTAGTAACATATACCAAGGATTGCAATGAGCCATCAGTTACACCATAGAAATGTGCATGTTCATAAAATTTTCTGATTAATTTTCCATTGCATTGTCTTAATGATTTAGTGGAAAATAATTGTTTGCCTCAAAATCAAGAATACTGTTGCAATATGGAATCGTTATTGTTTTGCATGCCATGTATTTTAAAGTGTTTCCTCAGGAAAAATAGACAAAAAAAGACTTGTCAGTGATTTAATTGCCTTGTAAAAGTCTTTTATGTTGATATCCAGTTTTTACATCATGGATGCTTTGGAAAGATGTAATAATGTACTTAGATCAGGAAAGTGACTTGTGGCTAGCTTGGAAAACTAGATAGTAACACATTTAATTTAGTTTTAAATGACCCCATCCCTCATGTCTTAGGCGTCATGCCATATAGATTATTTGTTGCCTAATAAAGGATTAAATGGAGGAGAAAACACCTCAGCTCAAGCTATTGTGATTGGATGTTTCTTTCCTCATTATATTGCAAAGTCTTTTACTATAGAAATCAGTGTGGTAACATGGTAGAAAAACCCACAATGTAAAACTAGATTTATTGAAAGTGAGACAACAGTTTTGGAATCCACCTGGATTCCATCCTCAGGTCTGAAGAGGAAAGGGAGAGGAGGGAGTATAAAACAGAGAGAGGAGAGGCAATGCGGTGACACGGGGCAGGTGAGGACAGACAGACGGAAACGAAGGGAGGTCAGATCAGGTCGGAGGGTCAGGCAGACTGTGTGTAGGGTGGCCGGCGTACGGGAGAAGGCGGAGGATGTGGGAAGCGCGGAGAAAAGCTGCTGTTCAGGTTGAAATTAGGCAGCAGCTTTATTAAGGAGGATTCCACCAGTCTGCGGGCGTGGTCGCAGCAGAAGGAAAGACAATTCGCGCTGTTGACCAGTCCATCTGATGACCTGTATCCCACTGATTGCAGAAGAGAGCGTTGTTGTTGTGTCCCCAGGAAATGGCGTATTTATGTTAGTGAGACTGGCGCCCGTTTCGCCGAAGTATTGTTTGTCACAGGAGGTACAAGGAACAGCATAGGTGCCCACCTTCGAGGAAGAGGGTGGGCTGGTGTGGACCAGGTTACGGCGGAGAGTGTTCACCTGGTGAAAGATCAGCCTGCAGTTGAGAGTGTGAAGAGGGCGGCGGAGAGAGTAGGGCAGGCTGAGGACGGGCAGGTGAGGAGTCTCTTTAGAAGAGGAGTCGTGGTAGAAGTTACGCCGTGCCCTGGATAATGCGGCGTTGAGAACACGACGAGGGTATCCCAGTTTGGAGAACGAATGACGCAGGAAGTCGATCTCTCCATCCAGGTACTGGGGGTCATAGATACGAAGGGCACGGAGGAACTGAGAAGTGGCAACACCTCTCTTTACATGGAGAGGATGGTATGAGTTGAAGTGTATGTACATACCACTATGCATGGGCTTCCTGTATATGGAGAAAGAGAAATGGTCAACAGAGTGATGTACTAAGGTGTCCAAGGAGGGGAGCTTGTTGTCAACCTTCCATTCCACCTTGAAATGGATGGAAGGGGAGAGAGAGTTCAGCTGGGTCAGGAAGTCCGAGAACAGGGCAGGGTCATGAGGCCAAAGAGTGAAGACATCATCAACATACCTCAGCCATACCGTCGGACGAAGAGAGACAGAAGGGAGAAGCTCAGACTTGAAGAATTCCATAAACAGGTTAGCCAAGACTAGAGAGAGGGGTGAGCCCATGGCAACGCTGAAGGTCTGGGAGTAGAAGCGACCCTCAAAGGAGAAGGAATTCGACTCCACACACAGACGAATCAGCTGGAGGAAGACGTCGGTGGGCAGAGGGAGACGAGGATCCTCTGGGGGGAGCCTCCTCTCAAGGAAAACGAGGAAGCCATCAAGCGGGACCTTGTTGAACAGGTAGTCGACATCCAAGCTCATCATGGTCGCCGGCAGGACTCCACGGATACGGGAGATGAAGTCCTGAGAGTGGCAGAGGTGAGAAGGAGAGAAGGTGCTGAGAAGGGGAGTGGGGGACTTCACCAGCCAAGCTGCCAGAGGGTGCATCACAGATCCCCGGGACGAGATGATGGGACGCAGAGGCACGGCCGCTTATGGGTTTTAGGAAGCCCGTAGAAGTGAGGTTCGCCTCCAGGAAACGAGCTGCTATCACCTTCAGGTGACGGTGGAAAGTAGCAGCAATACATTCCCGTGGATCGCTGGTCAGGGGGGCATAGGTGGAAGTGTCGTCCAACAGGTCACGGGCCTTCTGCAGGTAGGAGGCACAGTTGAGGACCACCACCGAGTTGCCCTTGACAGAAGGCAAAATGGTGACTTCCTCCCTGGGCAGGCTTTGAAGGGTCTCGCGGTAACGCCTGGGAATGGAAGGGGTACGCTGGAGGAGAGATTCGAGGGCCATCAGATGGACTGGTCAGCGGCGCGAATTGTCTTTCCTTCTGCTGATGTCCACGCCCGCAGACTGGTGGAATCCTCCTTTAGTAAAGCTTCTGCCTAATTTCAACCTGAACAGCGGCTTTTCTCTTGCCAACAGTCTCCTCGCTTCCCACATCCTCCGCCTTCTCCTGTACGCCGGCCACCCTGCACTCAGTCCGCCCGACCCTCCGACCGTATCTGAGCTCCCTTCGTTTCCGTCCATCTGTCCTCACCTGCCCCATGTCACCACGTTTCCTTGCCTCTCTCTGTTTTATACCCCCTCCTCTCCCTTTCCTCTTCAGACCTGAAGAGGGAAGGGAGTTGTCTCCCTTTCAATAAATCTAGTTTTACATTGTGGGTTTTTCTACCATAGTATCAACACGGTAGAGTGTTTTCACCTTTCAGTGTGGTAACATAATACTGTGATAATTGTGTTAATGTTATTTTAATAGGACTAGTAAAACAGATCAAAACATCAGGTTTTGGATATGTTGGATAAAAGAAATGTTTGTTTTAGATAGTTTGATTATTGGTAAAGTATCTTGAATTAATATTTTCCTAAAGTTATGGCAAACATTATATATATATATCTGGATATATATATATGGATATATATATATGGATATATATATGGATATATATATATGGATATATATATGGATATATATATGGATATATATATATATATATGGATATATACATATATATATGGATATATATATATGGATATGGATATATATATGGATATATATATGGATGGATATATATATATATGGATATATACATATATATGGATATATATATGGATATATATATATGGATATATATATATATGGATATATATATAAGGATATATATATAAGGATATATATATATATGGATATATATATAAGGATATATATATATATATGGATATATATATATATGGATATATATATAAGGATATATATATATATATGGATATATATATATATATATGGATATATATATAAGGATATATATATATGGATATATATATATAAGGATATATATATATGGATATATATATATGGATATATATATATATGGATATATATATATGGATATATATATGGATATATATATATGGATATATATATGGATATATATATATGGATATATATATATATGGATATATATATATGGATATATATATATGGATATATATATATATGGATATATATATATGGATATATATATTTGGATATATATATGGATATATATATGGATATATATATGGATGTATATATATATGGATGTATATATATATGGATGTATATATATGGATGTATATATATGGATGTATATATATGGATGTATATATATGGATATATATATGGATATATATATGGATATATATATATGGATATATATATATGGATATATATATATATGGATATATATATGGATATATATATATATGGATATATATATATATGATATATATATATGGATATATATATATGGATATATATATATGGATATATATATATGGATATATATATATGGATGTGTATATATATATGGATATATATATATGGATATATATATGGATATATATATGTATGGATATATATATATGGATATATATATATATATGGATATATATATATATGGATATATATATATGGATATATATATATGGATATATATATATATATATGGATATATATATAAATTGATGTGTGGATATATATATATGGATATATATATATATATGGATATATATGTGGATATATATATATGGATATATATATATGGATATATATATATGGATATATATATATATGGATATATATATGGTTATATATATGGTTATATATATGGATATATTTATATATGGATATATATATGGATATATTTATATATGGATATATATATATGGATATATATATGGATATATATATATAGATACATATAAATATGGATATTTAAATATGGATATATATATAGATATTATATATATATGGATATATATAGATATTAAATATATATATGGATATATATATGGATATAATATATATATATGGATATATATATGGATATATAGATATGGATATATATATATATATATGGATATATATATATGGATATATATGTATATGGATATATATGTATATGGATATATATGTATATGGATATATATGGATATGGATATATATGTATATGGATATATATGTATATGGATATATATGTATATGGATATACATGTATATGGATATCCATATACATATATATCCATATACATATATATCCATATACATATATATCCATATACATATATATCCATATACATATATATCCATATACATATATATCCATATACATATATATCCATATACATATATATCCATATACATATATATCCATATACATATATATGTATATGGATATATATGTATATGGATATATATGTATATGGATATATATGTATGTGGATATATATGTATATGGATATATATGTATATGGATATATATGTATATGGATATATATATATTTGGATATATTTGTATATAATTATATATATGGATATATTTGTATATGATTATATAGATATGGATATATATGTATATGGATATATATATGTGGATATATATATGGATATATTTGTATATGATTATATAGATATGGATATATATATGGATATATATATGGATATATATATGGATATATATATGGATATATATATGTATATATATATGGATATATATATGGATATATATATGGATATATATATGGATATAAGTTTATATATGGATATAAGTATATATATGGATATAAGTATATATATGGATATATATATGGATATATATATGGATATAAATATATATATGGATATAAATATATATATGGATATAAATATATATATATATGGATATAAATATATATATATGGATATAAATATATATATATGGATATAAATATATATATATGGATATAAATATATATATATGGATATAAATATATATATGGATATAAATATATATATGGATATATATATATATATGGATATATATATGGATATACATATATGGATATATATATGGATATATATATATGGATATATATATGGATATATATATGGATACAGATATATATGGACACATATATGGACATATATGTTTATATATGGATATATATATGGATATATATATCCATATATATACATGGATATTAATGGATATATATATCCATACATATATGGATATAAATGGATATATATATCCATACATATATGGATATAAATGTATGGATATATATATGCATGGTTATATATACATGGATATATGTATATATATATGGATATATACATATATGGATATATATATGGATATATATGTATGGATATATATATATATACATGGATATATGTATATATATAGATATATGTACATGGATATATGTATATATAAACAGATATATATATATACATGGATATATGTATATATATGGATAAATATATGGATATATTTATGGATATATACCTATATGGATATAGAAATATGGATATAGAAATATGGATATATATATATATGGATATATATATATATATGGATATATACATATATGGATATATATATATGGATATATATATGGATATATACATATATGGATATATATAGATATATATGGATATATATTTAATATAGATATATATATATAATATGGATATATATGAATATAAATATAAATATGGATATATATATATATGGATATAAATATATATATGGATATATATATATCGATATATATATGGATATATATATATGGATATATATATATATATATGGATACATATATAGATGGACACAAATATATATGGACATATATATATATGGATATATATATGGATATATGTATGGATATATATGGATATATATGGATATATATATGTACATATATATATGGATATATATATATGGATATATATATATGGATATATATATGATATATATGGATATATATATGGATATATATATGGATATATATGGATATATATATGGATATATATATGGGTATATATATGGATATATATATGGATATATATATATGGATATATATATGGATATATATATGGATATATATATGGATTATATATGGATATATATATGGCTATATATATGGATATATATGGATATGGATATATATATGGATATATATATCCATATATATACATGGATATATATGGATATATATATCCATACATATATGGATATATATAAATATGCATGGTTATATATACATGGATATATGTATATATATGGATATATATGTATGGATATATATACATGGATATATGTATATATATGGATATATATATGGATATATTTATGGATATATACCTATATGGATATATATATGGATATATACATATATGGATATATATGGACATATATATGGATACATACATATATGGATATATATATGGATATATATAGATATATATGGATGTATATTTAATATAGATATATATTTAATATGGATATATATGTAATATGGATATATATAGATATATATGGATGTATATTTAATATAGATATATATTTAATATGGATATATATGTAATATGGATATATATTTAATATGCATATATATTAAATATGGATATATATATGGATATATAAATACATAGATATATATATATACACATGGATATATATACACATGGATATATGTATATATATGGATAAATGTACATGGATATATGTATATATATGGATATATATATATAGATATACCTATATGGATATATATATATATAGATATATACCTATATGGATATATATATATGGTTATATACATATATGGATATATATATGAATATATATATAGATATATATATGGATATATATTTAATATAGATATATATTTAATATGGATAGATATTTAATGTGGATAGATATTTAATATGGATAGATATTTACTATGGATATATATTTAATATGGATATATATTTGATATGGATATATATTTAATATAGATATATATTTAATATGTATATATGTTTAATATGGATATATATTTGATGTGGATATATATTAAATATGGATATATATTTAATATGGATATATATTTGATATGGTTATATATTTAATATGGATATATATTTGATATGGATATATATTTAATATGGATATATATTTAATATGGATATATATTTAATATGGATATATATTTGATATGGATATATATTTAATATGGATATATATTTGATATGGATATATATTTGATATTGATGTATATTTAATATGGATATATATTCATTATGGATATATATTCAATATGGATATATATTCAATATGGATATATATTCAATATGGATAAATATATGGATATGTGTATGGATATATATGGATATATATCCATATATATGGATATATATCCATATATATGGATATATATTCATATATATGGATATATATCCATATATATATTAACATATATATATCCATATATATATCCATATATATATCCATATTGAATATATATCCATATTGAATATATATCCATATTAAATATATATCCATATTAGATATATATCCATATTAAATATATATTCATATTAGATATATATCCATATTAGATATATATCCATATTAAATATATATCCATATTAAATATATATCCATATTAAATATATATGTATATGGATATATATATTTATATGGATATATATATGTATATGGATATATATATCTATATGGATACATATATATATGTATATGGATATATATGGATATATATATATGTATATGGAGATGTATATGTATGTATATATATGTATATGGATATATATGTATGTATGTATGGATATACATATATTGATATATATATGGATATATATATCCATGTATATATGGATATATATGTATATGGATATATATATGTATATATGGATATATATGTATATGGATATATATATGTGTATATGGATATATATATATATGGATATATATGTATGTATATGGATATATATGTATGTATATGGATATATATGTATGTATATGGATATATATGTATGTATATGGATATATATATGTATATGGATATATATATAATTGTATATGGATATATATATATATGTATATGGATATATATATATGTATATCATATATATTTGTATATGAATATATGTATATGGATATATATGTATGTATATGGATATATATGTATGTATATGGATATATATATGTATGTATATGGATATATATATGTATATGGATATATATATGTATATGGATATATATATATATGTATATGGATATATATATGTATATGGATATATATATGTATATGGATATATATATGTATATGGATATATATATGTATATGGATATATATATGTATATGGATATATATATGTATATGGATATATATATGTATATGGATATATATATGTATATGGATATATATATGTATATGGATATATATATGTATATGGATATATATATGTATATGGATATATATATATGTATATGGATATATATATATGTATATGGATATATATATATGTATATGGATATATATATATGTATATGGATATATATATGTATATGGATATATATATGTATATGGATATATATATGTATATGGATATATATATATGTATATGGATATATATATGTATATGGATATATATATGTATATGGATATATATATGTATATGGATATATATATGTATATGGATATATATATGTATATGGATATATATATGTATATGGATATATATATGTATATGGATATATATATGTATATGGATATATATATGTATATGGATATATATATGTATATGGATATATATATGTATATAGATATATATATGTATATGGATATATATGTATATGGATATATATGTATATGGATATATATGTATATGGATATATATATGTATATGGATATATATGTATATGGATATATATGTATATGGATATATATATATGTATATGGATATATATGTATATGGATATATATATGTATATGGATATATATATGTATATGGATATATATATGTATATGGATATATATATGTATATGGATATATATATGTATATGGATATATATATGTATATGGATATATATACATGTATATGGATATATATACGTGGATATATATACATGTATATGGATATATATACGTGGATATACATACATGTATATGGATATATATAAGTATATGGATATATATATGTATATGGATATATATATATGTATATGGATATATATATGTATATGGATATATATATGTATATGGATATATATAGGTATATGGATATATATATGTATATGGATATGGATATATATATGTATATGGATATATATATGGATATGGATATATATATATATGGATATGGATATATATGTATATGGATATATATATATGTATATGGATATATATATGTATATGGATATATATATGTATATGGATATATAGATGTATATGGATATATATATATGTATATGGATGTATATATGTATATGGATATATATATGTATATGGATATATATGTGTGTATATGGATATATATATGTATATGAATATATATATGTATATGGATATGTATATGTATATGGATGGATATGTATATGTATATGGATACAAATATATGTATATGGATATATATATGTATATGGATATATATATGCATGTGGATATTTATAATTGGATATATATGGATATATTTTTATGGATATACATATATATATATGGACATACATATATATATGGATATACATATATATATATGGATATACATATATATATGGATATACATATATATATATATGGATATACGTATTTATATGGATATACATATTTATATGGATATACATATATATATGGATATACATATATATATGGATATACATATATATGAATATACATATATATATGGATATACATATATATATGGATATACATATATATATATATATGGATATACATATTTATATGGATATACATATTTATATGGATATACATATATATATGGATATACATATATATATATGGATATACATATATATGAATATACATATATATGAATATACATATATATGGATATATATATATAAATGGATATACATATATGGATATACATATATATATGGATATATATGTATAGATATACATACATATATGGATATACATATATATATATGGATATATATATGGATATACATATATCTATATGTATATATATGTATGGATATACATATATATGGATATATATATATGATATATATCGATATATATATATATATGGATACATATTTTTATATATATCGATATATATAAGTATATGGATATATCGATATATATATGCATATATATGTATATATATGCATATATATGTATATATATAAATATATATGATTTATATAAATAAATGGATATTTACATGGATATATATCCATATATATCATATATATCCATGTATATATATCCATATATATCCCTGTATATCCATATATATACATATATACACATATATATCCATCTATATATGGATTTATATGTATGGATACATATATATGGATATATATTTGGATATGTATACGGTTATATATATGGATATACATATGGATATGTATACGGATATATATATATATGTACATGTATATACATTGATATATATATATATGGATATATATATTGATATATATATGCATATAAATATGAATATATATATGGATATATGTATATATATGGATATATGGATATATGGATATATATAGATATATGTATATATATGGATATATGTGTGTATATATGGATATATGTATATATATGTATATATATGGATATATGGATATATATATGGATATACGTATATATATTGATATATATTCCTATATATCTATATGGATATGGATATATATATCATATATATGTATATCCTTTATATATATCCATATATATATATCCATGTTTATATATATATCCATGTATACATATATCCATGTATATATATATCCATGTATATATATATATCCATATATAAATATATATTATTTACATATACATATCCATACATATATATATCCATATATATATATGGATATATATATGTATAGATATATATATGGCTATATATATGGTTATATATATGCATTTATACATATTGATATATATATATATATATATATATATGATATATGTATATGGATATGTACATATGGAAATATGTATGGATAAATATATGGATATGTACATATGGATATATATGTGTATATATATATATATATCCCAATGCCGCCAGGGAAAATGAACAAAAAATGTTGAAAATGCTGTGCCTATTTTCTATATTTTTTGTGAAATATCTGCCCATCGATGGTTCTGCTAGTGCTTAGCCACAAAAGAGTCAATTAGTAGAACTTGTGACCATACCTGATTTGAAATGGCGGAAAAATGTATTTTTTATTAGTACTAGGAATATTGATTGTGTTATTCTTATTTTAATCATTATAATTATTATAATGTTTTTTAATATTAGTAACAGCAAAATAAGATAACGTAAAATATTTCATAAATCAAAGAAAAGGGTAAACAGGCGAGACAGGCAGTACTCATAACGGGCTCATTGGTGACTTTGTACAAGTGTAAGTGTAAGTACAAGTGATTTATATGGAAATATATATATGGATATATGTTTATATATGTACATGGATATATGTATATATATGGATATATGTGTATATATATGGATATATGTGTATATATATGGATATATGTGTATATTTATGGATATATGTGTATATATATGGATATATATATATATATTATATATATATGGATCTATATGGATCTTTATATATATGGATATATATATCCATATATATCCATATATATCCATATATATATCCATATATATATATGTCCATTTGTATGTCCATATATATATCCATATATATATATATATGTCCATTTGTATGTCCATATATATATATCCATATATATATTTATACATATATATATCCATATATAACTATATATATCCATATATATATATATATATGTCCATTTGTATGTCCAAATATATATATCCATATATATATATCCATTTATATATATATCCATACATATATATCCAAGTATGTATATATCCATATATATATCCTTATATATATGATATATATATTCTATATATGGATATATATATGTATGGATGTATATAGGGATATATGTCACAACAACGAGATTGCAAGGGACCATCGGCTGTGTTTACCTCAGTCCGGGCGGCGGTTTAGGCCTCTCGCGATTGGCTCGCTCACCATGTGGGGAATGAGGGTATCAGCCTTTACATCAGCGGGACACTTAAAAGGAGCACTAGTCAAAAATTCAGTAGTTGTCCCGTGACTTTGACGTGTGAGTTTCCATCCGCTATGTGACCTCGCCTGCTCTGCTGGATCCTCTCCTCTCTGGTTTGTAAATGCCTTGTGTTGTGTATAGTGTAAATAGTGCCCTTATCATTAAAACCTTGTGTATGTTTCCTCTGGTGTGTTTCCGTTTACCTGACGGCTCTGATTCCTTAAAACAAACCCTGACAATATATATATATATATATGATATATATGGATATATGTATATGGATATATGTATATGGATATATGTATATGGATATATATATTTGGATATATATGTATTTATATATGGATATATTTATGGATATATATATGGATATATGTATATATGGATATATAAATATAGATATATATTTATATGGATATATATGTATATATAGATATATATATGAATATATATATATGAATATATATATGAATATATATATGAATATATATATATATATATGGATATATATATATGAATATATGGATATATACATACGTATATGTATAGATATATATGGAGCCCATATATATATATCCATAATTCATAAATATATATAAATATATATAAATATATATAAATATATATATATATATATATATATATCCCATGATCTGCCCTGCAGGTGGATTATGGAACCTGCAGCCAGCCAACTTACTCTATATGGGGCGACGTCGGTAGGAATGGCAGAGGTGGTGCCCACCCGGAGTGACTGGCCGAGGTTAAACCTCAGGTGGGCTGTCAGGGTGGGAGCTTGGAACGTTCGTTCCCTGCGACAGGACGATCGGTTGCCACTACTGTTGAGGGAATTAAAGCAGCTGAGAGTTGAGGTGGCTGCTCTTTCGGAGGTGAGAAGACCTGGCAGCG
>NC_061835.1:4273669-4296169 GCF_019202785.1 Penaeus chinensis
ACACATTTTCAATAAATCTTGTTTCTGTGTTGCATTGGCCATTCTCCCCATTAACCCAATGGCGATGGGTCACGCCAATAGGCGTCATAACAATACGCTCGAAATGTGGCGTGCAGCTGTCCGCCGCGGCGGCACACCAAAGTGCCCCGAGGCAATGATTCGGCTTGATGTACCGAATTCACGCGCTCAAAGTCGGCGCGTTGCTGCGGTTCGCCAGAGCGTAGAGTTTTTTTTAGTTTTCTATACCTGTCGCTAATGGGTTAAATAAAATAAAAAATAGACGTTGATGAAAAAGAAAGAATTTTCCAAGTGTCAAAGTCATTGTACATGGTACTGAGTTTGGTGGGATGATTATTTTCAAATTCAGTCTGTAATATATGGTTGGGACCATAATTACCAGTAGTTGCCCGAGCTCATAGTTTGTATCTATATTCATAGAATAATGCCAAGTCATACTTACTATTTTAACTAAGAAAAGTTGATATAAGTAGGAAATGCAAATGTTGTATGTTGTGACAATGGTGTAAGAGATGTCAAGTGATAGGAATGAGGGTTAGACTTATGAGCAGGTGGATGGGGAGGATCACCACCTTTGACATCAGCCATATATATATATATATATATATATATATATATATATATATATTATATTATATAGTTCATATACATCCGTAGGAGCGTATAAAGCTTCAGTCTCAATACCATGATACGCTCATCGACTGGAGTGACCTCAACTACCCAGGGTTGAAGTCTGCTGGAGATGGCTATGGCTACTCCCTGGAGATGGTGGCCATCGCTGCGGCCCGACCAGTAGTAGGTGTAGCCACCCACACTAATCGTGCCGCTGCCAGGTCTTCTCACCTCTGAGAGAGCAGCCACCTCAACTCTCAGCTGCTTCAATTCCCTCTATAGTAGTGGTAACCGATCTTCCTGTCGCAGGGAACAGACCTTCCAAGCCCCCACCCTGACAGTCCGCCTGAGGTCTAACCTCGGGCAGTCACTCCAGGGTGGGCGCCACCTCTGCCACCCCTACCAACGCCGCCCCATATAGAGGAGGTTGGCTGGCTGCAGGCCCCATAATCCACCTGCAGGGCTCCCTGGGGCTTTCCCCCACAAGCATCATGCCAGGTCGGCGGCCGCTGGGACCCAGCTGGGATGGGGAGTCCCAGCGGTTGCCAACCCAGAGGGACCCACAGCCCGCTGTACTTGCTGGGTGGGAGGGACTTTAGCCTTCCCCTCAGCACCAACAACTACACGGTTTGTTGCCAGTGGTTATCTCAGGGGGGGCTGACTGGCAAGGCCTGCCTCCCCACAGCTGCCCATTAACCCCAGGGGGCGCAGGGGCAGGAGTTAGTACGAAGCCAGGGCGTATCCACACGCCGGTGGGCCATACCTCCGTACCTTTAGGGTCCCAGAAATTAATGATTTCTAGCTCCTGGTATCAGCGTTCTGACCCGCATCGTTGGACTTGGTACAGCGGTACGGGTAGAGTGGCCAAGGAGATCGACCACATCCTCGTTGGCACTCGATGGAGGATCCTCCAGAACTGCAGGGTGTATCGAACTGCTGAGTTCTGTGGAACTGATCATAGATTAGTTGTGGCTACTCTCCGGGTCCACTTTAGAACCCCCCATCGCCCAAATGAACACCCTAGGGTGTTTCGTTTGGACAGATTGAGGGAGGACGAGTGTACCCGCGGGTTTGCTGAGGCTATCTCTGGTCGTCTCACAGCACTCGAGGGCCTGACAGACCCTGTTCTTATGTGGGATACCTTCAAGCGTGAAACGCTTGATGCAGCTCAGGAATCCATTGGTGAACGCCCAAGAACAAGACAGAATTCCATCTCGCAGGAGACACTGGAAGCCACAGATGCTTGTCGTGCGGCTTGATTGTCAGGGGATCGCAACTTGCACTGCGCTCTGGTGCGCAGGACTAGGTCACTGTTGAGAAGGGATAAGGAACAGTTTATCAGTAGTCTTGCAGAGGAGGTCGAAAGCCATTTCCTAGTAAATGACCTTCGTCCTGCCTACCAAGCTCTGAGAAAGCTGAACTCCAAGCCGCCCTCACAGACGACTGCAGTCCGCTCAGCAAGTGGCCAGATAATCTCAGATGCTGATGGGGTGCGTGTGCATTGGGCTGAGTATTTTGAGCAGGTGTATAAGGTTGATCCACCAACATTTAACTTGGACGTGGGTAATGTTGAGACTCCTCTGCCAGACCCACCCATCAGCGAGGATCCACCCTCCCTGACTGAAATCAGGGGGTCGATCTCCAAGCTGAAGAGTGGTAAAGCAGCAGGTGTTTGTGGCATCCTAGTGGAATTGTTAAAGGCTGGTGGAGAACCTATGGCAAGGGGCTTTCATGCAGTCCTGTCTGCCATCTTGCAGACTGGTACCTTTCCCCCTGACCTGCTGAGGGGTGTGGTCATCCCTCTCTAGAAAGGGAAAGGGGATCGGTGGGACTGCAGCAATCACCGAGGCATTATACTACTCAGTGTACCAGGTAAGTTACTCGCGCACATCTTACTGAGATGTATCAGGGACCACCTGTTGAGTCACCAAAAGCCGGAGCAATCTGGATTCACTCCTGGTAAGTCCACAATAGACCACATCCTGGCGTTTCGAATCATTATAGAGCGCCGTCGTGAGTTCGGACGTCGATCTCAAGAAGGCGTTTGACACGGTACATCGCGAATCTCTCTGGGAGATCCTGAGACTAAGAGGAATTCCAACAAGGATTATTGGACTAATAGCAAGCCTGTATACAGGCACTGAAAGTGCTGTAAAATGTGGTGGCGGCCTGTCGAGTTTCTTCCCTATTAGTTCAGGTGTGAGGCTCTTGCACCAACACTTTTCAACACTCGCATGGATTGGATACTGGGTAGAGCTACTGTCCAAAGTCACTGTGGAGTAACTCTGGGCAATGTCAAGGTTACAGACCTTGACATTGCTGATGATGTTGCCATGCTCTCTGAATCTCTGGAAACCTTAGTGGCGGCTCTTGATGCATTTAGCAATGAAGTGAAGCCCCTGGGGCTAGAGGTCTCCTGGTCCAAGACCAAGATCCAGGATTTTGGGGGCCTACTAGGAGACCCTGTCCAGTCGGTACGTGCTTGAGGTGAAAACATTGAAGTCACAAAGAGCTTTATATACCTCGGTAGTGCTGTTCACGACTCTGGGCTGTCAGACCAAGAAGTCAGTAGACGGATTGGCCTGGCAGCAGGGGTCATGAAATATCTCGACAAGAGTATTTGGAGATTTCGGTACCTATGCAGAAGGACCAAGTTACGTGTTTTCAAAGCCCTGATACTGCCAGTTTTACTCTATGGTAGTGAAACTTGGACACTATCTTGTGCTCTGGAATCTCGTCTTGATGCCATTTGTAACAGATCCTTGCACCGGATCATGGGGTACAGTTGGCGGGACCATGTGTCCAACCGACGGCTGCACCATGAGACCGGTACAGGACCTGTTACTTGCACAATCCGTGATCACCAACTCAGGCTATATGACCACTTGGCTCTACTCTCACAGGATGATCCTGCCCATCAGGTTGTCTCTGTCCGAGACAACCCTGGATGGAGGAGGCCTGTGGGACGACCGAGAAGGTCATGGCTTGGGCAGATCGATCAAACCTGTCGTGAGGAACTAGAGATGGGCCGGGCCCCTGCCTGGCGGCTCGCCATGAGGGACCCCGTAGGTGGAAACAAAAGGTGGATGCGGATATGCGGCCCCTGCCGGCGTTAGCCCCAAAATGATGATGATGATAATATTATATATATATATATTATATATATATATTATATTATATTTTATATATATTATATTATATTATATATATTTTAGATTATATTATATATCTATTATATTATATTCCATATATATTATATTCCATATATATATCATATTATATATATATTATATTATATATATATTATATTATATATATATATATATATTATTTTATATATATATTATATTATATATATATTATATTATATTATATTATATTATATATATATTACATATATATTATATGTATATAATATATATATATGTATATATGTATATATATATATATCATAATGCATATTATATACATTATGTATATATCATATATGAAATATATATATATATATATATATATTTATATTATATATATATGTATATATATATTTATATTATATATATAAAATATATATATATATATATTATATAAATAATATAATATATATATATATATATATAATATAATATATATAATAAAATATATATATAATTATATATATAATTATATATATAATTATATATATACATATATATATATATATATATATATATATATATATATATATGTATATATATAGTTATATATATAATTATATATATAATTATATAAATATTTTATTATATATATTATATTATATATATATATTATATTATTTATATATATATATATATATATATATATTTTATATATATAATATAAATATATATATATACATATATATATAATATAAATATATATATATATATATATATATATATATATTACATATATGATATATACATAATGTATATAATATGCATTATGATATATATATATACATATATACATATATATATATATATATATATATATGTATATATATATATATATATATATATATATATATATATATATATATATATAGTGTGTGTGTGTGTCTTGTCAACTACATGTTATCATACTGCCGCTCATTCAGATTTTGTGTAAGTCCTTGCAAGCACCTTTTCATCATTTCATCTGATGTGAGGTTATTGTATACATTCTTTACCGAGTCCAATTGTTCAGGTGGTAAGGAGAAAGAAGACTCTCATTTCACTGTGGCTTGGGGGTGCCCTGAGGGTCCTAGGCTCTGTCCTCTGGTAATGTAGCTACATTGCCTCGCTAGTTAACAAAACTTGGATTTTTTTTTTTTTTGAAAAAAAATCATCAAGGGCTATATAGGAAGCATGTGACTCATTGCGGCAGAGCACACAGGTCCATTTAAGTGCCATTAAAAAGCTTTAAAGGAGCCTTAGAGCTCTGAAACCTTTACACGACATTGTCAGAACATTGCTTGATTTTTTGAGGCGGGAAACTCCTAAACACATTTTGGCTTGATAACAATGATTTTTACACTGGGTACCCCATTAAGTAAGGAAATTATTCTGTGGATTGCTAATGATTTTAAAGGAAGATTAGATAGAAGAACAGGATATTTACTAGAAAGAGAAAAAAGAACATATATCCTCATTTTTGTATGCCATTCTATAGATGAATTGTAGGTCCTGGTGCCAAACACCAAAGGGTGGGGGGGGGTCTTTTATGCTTTAGTTGTCTAACTTTCAGAAAGTAACAGCTTGAAAAAAAAAAAAAAAAAATTCATTGTTCTATATAAATGTGAAAATTATACTTTCATGCCATATCATTTTTACCAAAAAGAATTAATTACAGAAGTGACATAAAAGCAAAGTAATAACAACATTTTTCCATTAATCCATTGGTGACGGGTATAGAAAATTAAAAAAAACTCTACGCTCTGGCGAACCGCGGCAACGCACCGACTCTGAGCGCGTGAATTCGGTACATCAAGCCGAATCATTGCCTCGGGGCGCTTTGGCGCGCCGCCGCGGCGGATAGCTGCACGCCACATTTCGGGCGTATTGTTATGACGCCTATAGGTGTGACCCGACGCCATTGGGTTAATATGGAAAATGATAAGCATTACCAACTTCCTTTGTGCCTACTTCTCTAGTCTCTCTAATCGTTTCCTGCTAAGTGAAAGTTCCATAAATTTTTGCACACTTCTGAAATTGCTCATCTTGTTCAGGAAAGAAAGGCAATAGCAGCATAAATCCAGCCAGTGTTTAAGGACCATTAGCCACTCAGCTAAGAGCACAGTTGCCAATTTATACCTTGTTCTCAGATATTTCTGATATTCCATTTTCTGTACATTTTTGGTTAATTTACTCCATTACAAACCAAAGTCATACCAATTTCTTGTTAAAATATTATATTATGGTAGAATAATGCTATGATTATATATAAAAAAGAAGAAAAATACAGAATTGGCTTAACCCATTTGGCCTGGATATATGTTCTGTCCCCTGTAGTTTATCAGTAGGCCCTAGTTACCGATCCTGATTTCCCCATTCCTTGAAATGGCGGGAAAATGTGTTTTTCTTACTAAAACCATTGCTATAAATACTGTGATTATTGTTATTGATGTATGATTATTAAATTGTCATTAAAATATTTTAGACAATGAAATGATACAAAAGACCCTTTCCTAAAGTGAAGGAAAAGGGTAAACAGGTGAGATAGGTAGTTCTGATAACTGGCTATTTGGTGATTAAGAACTTGTAGAGCCATTTATGTGTAAATACAATAAATAAATGTGTATTACAGTGGGCATGGCATGTATTCTTGCCACACGAGGTGAATGGGTTAAACGATTTGTTAAATTTGTGAATTCTGGGCATTCATACATCATTGCTTAGGATAAAGGAATGTTGATGAACCTTGTACCAGCATGAAGAAAGTTTACATTATTTAACTAGAGGTGGTGGGTATCTTGATTATGGAGAGTTTAGGGAACATAGTAGAATGCTCAACTAAATTTCCCTTCCAGCGGTGTATGGTACACTATGCTATGAAGGCTATCACTTGTAAGGCAGTAAATTACATATTTTAGTATTAGTATTAACCTGATTCAGATGGGTCACTTGTACAGGCATCATAAACAGCTTGGTCTGCGAAGTATGCCTGTACACGCTGCGACGCGCTAGAGCACATGGAGCAGAAAGTTCTGCTTGATGTGGTGGACTCCCGCGCCCAGTGTCTGGCCGTTGCCAGAAATCACTAGAGTTTATCATGCTCAGGGATTTCTGTTACCCAGCAGTGATGGGTTAACTAGGAAAAAACTTGCACCCATTCCATTGCTTTGGTACAGCACTTCAACACGTGTCAATATAGTCAAATTATGGACAGGTTCCTTCGATGGAGGAGAACACACCCCAAAGCTGCTTCACTGCTCGCACACAGTGTGCCTTCACTGTCTCACAGGAATTGTAGCCTCCCATGCCAGGGACGATGGCACATTTCGCTGCCCAATATGCCGGGAATCTATACGAATCCCCTCTGGTGGAGTGGCTGCTCTGCCACCATCGTTCCTGGTTAACCAACTCTTAGATCTCATGTCAAGACAAAGAAGAGAAGTTATACCTAAATGTTCTACACATGCCAATCAGGTAGGCAAATAAGATTTCATGAAAAATTTGGAATATTAAATAGCAGAGATTGCAGGTTGTGAAAATAGGCAACTATGAAATTACTTTTTTTTACTAAATATAAATTCTTCCTTTTATAGGAGCTGTTATTCTGTGAGTCTTGTGACCTTGTCTTCTGTACTCAATGTAGTAATGGCTCCCACCAGGGAAGTGCAGCAAGTTACCAACATACTGTTATTCCACTTTCTATTGCCATCAAAAGAATGTCGGAGATCCTCTGTTACAAAGCAAATGAATGTTATTCGAAGGTAAGTGAAAATAATGTTTTGAAACTTGTTTAGGGAACAGGTTTTTGTATTCCAATGATAAAATTGGAAATAAATTCTTATAAATTATAATTCTTATATAAAAGAAAAATAACTGCTAGTTTGTGAAATGAATGTAAATGGTAAAGTTGTAATTTATCAGAGAAATTTTGCTTCTATTGTTTCTATTGTTGTATTTTTGGATAATAAGCAATATCTGCGACAGATCTGAACTTTCATCATTCATATGTTGTCTGAACAAATCTGGATGGAGTGAGTAATTTCATTTCAAGAAGTATTTGAAATCTTGGGAAATAGATTTGGATGGTAGGTCTTACAAAATTGACTGGTTCTTTTCTGTAAATAGTATACCAACTCCTTTCTGAATTCCTTCTGATTCTGACTCCAGCCCTTTTTTTTTTTTTTTTTTTTTTACTGTTTTGTTCATGCAGATTCAATGTTGACTGATTAACAGATATTTGCATGTTTTTAGTTGTTACTTTTTATTTGCTATTAGTAAATCCATATTATCTTGAAGGGAAAGAAGCCATTGGTGTTTATTTTTTCATGTAAGTATATGGAAATAGTGAAAAAATAGTTGAGAATTTGCTTAAATTTCATATTATTTATTAGTGTGGGATATTCTTTTTGCAAAAAAAGAAGCAAATTAATATGTTTGGAATTTAGTCAACAGTTGAGTTGTTCATACTTACTTAACAGTTAAATGAAGCCAGTGATGCAGTGACATCAGAGATGCACCAGCTGGATCATGCTGTTGACAACACCTTTGAAGATGTCAACAGAGCTTTCCAGGCCATTATTGACATTATAGAACAGCGGAGAGATGCTGTTATCAGCAATGTTAAAAAGATGAGGGATGAGAAAAAAAAAGTTTTACAAGTAAGTCAGTTTATTTGTATCATAAATTATTATATGATATATATTGCATCAGTTACTATACATATAGACTCTCTAATGGAGGACAATTATTATGCTTAAACTTTTGCCTTTCCTATTTTTAGGTTTGATTATTTAATGGCTTCAGGAGGACTTTCTGCTAATTTTGGAGCTATTTTTGGGCATTGTTGCAATATTTTTACATAGTTATCTATTGCTTAACAGTAGTAGTAGACTCTCACCTAACTCCTATAGATAGATAATGATTAACCTCCTTGTGCCCGGGCCATGCTTATAGCTGTCATAGCAAACCAACTCATCATGACGGGTATGGCTATAGGTGTCACAATGCACTAGAGCAAGTCAAACAGGTAGGTCTGCTACACGTAGTGGACTCCTGGGCTAAACAGCAGGACAGTTGCCAGAAGTCACCGTTAGGGTTTAATCTGGAAAACAAAGGATGTGAACAGCAGCAAAGTAATGAACTACTGGAGATATCAGATATACACCTAAGCAGTATCTTTAGAGGTGCTTTGTGGTGGAAGACATGCACTCCCCTTATTGGACTCACTGTAGTTAAATATCTATTTAGATGAAAATGGATCATGTCTTGGAGATTTCAGCTCCAACAGCCAATTGTCTTCCCTAAAGAGAGCACTACACTTCGAATAGCAAATGCACATCTTCCTGGAAGGCCTTGGGAAATAGGTGAAAAAAGGTGTTTTAGCCAAACAAATTGCAGTAATTTGTTTAATTGTAAGAATATATTATATGGGCCCTTATGTATAACATATCCAAAATGAAACAAATTTGGACATTTTGAATTTGTGTAATTCACTTTTTAACTCTTTTTGAGGCTACGTTTTCCCAATGTGTTTAACTCTCAAATTTAGTTTTTGTGTGAGCAACCCCAGAATTGGAAAACGGGTATATATTTCTTCTTTCTTTCTTTCTTTCGTTTTTTCTTTTCTTTTTTTCTTTCAATTTTGGAGTTAAAATAAATTTTAGTTTGTTCTGTTGCATGAATGTGTCATTTGAACAGAAGGAACACTATAGTAATAAATGGGACAGTTTAGGCCATCTTGAATTTGCATATTTCCATATTCACTATGAGCTTTGAAATATTTCCTCAAATATCGCTTCTCAGTATTTAAGTATATTGATGATTAATAGGAATGTGATTGCAAGAAATTCATTTCAGGCATCTGATTTAACCCTTGATCCCTTTGGGCTCCTGGGTCAAATGTCAGCTGTACTTAATATTTAAAAGAATTATGATATTGAAATTGACTTAGGAATTACCTTGATTGTAACAGATACAAAATTAACTAAGATGAAAAACCTCTTTGGGGTGTGTCAAAAAAAAAAAAAACAGTTATTCTACTTCAAAATATATGCACTAACCAAATTAGCCATTATTTTGTCTGTTTTTTCATCTGTTAACCTCTTACAGCCAGCAAGCCTATATCTGTCATGAAAACCCAACTCTTCATGACAGGTATGGCTATAGGTGTCATGACTTGATTTCTTGTACCGTCATTGTACGGTTAATGCGTTTGGAGAAGTGCAAGCCTGACACTTTTCTCATAAATCTGTACAGTATAACCCATGTTTTTTGTATGAACAGTGATGAATGTCACAAAAGTCTTTACAATTGTATCGGACTACTTTCAGTAAGGCATATAAATATATAATGACATGTGAAATATAGGCTAATTGCAGACAAACAATATAAAACTTCATAAAATAATGTCTCAAAAGATTTTTTTTTTTTTTTTTTTTTTTTACTTTTTAAAACTTTGTAGAGAATTTATTTTTTTTATATATTTCTTTGAGCTTTGGCATGCTTGTTTTGGACAAATAAAAAAAAATTATATGAATATTTAGTCAAACAAGAAGCAGCATATGTACCAAATGGGGTGATTTGCTTGCTTTTTCCATAATAGTTTGTCATGCATAATCAAGCATTGGTGTTATTCCATGATCTATGAAGAGTTTCTAAAAAAAAAAAAAAAAGTATGCAATTTTAGGGCTGTCATGTAAATGTACACATACATAAGTATTTTTATTTCATACATGTCATTTTGGCTCTGCAATGATTTCCATAAATTTTACAAATAATTATGACAGTGCATGATTTCATGCATTTTGTTTTTTAACTATTCATTCAGATTGAAGTTCAATCATCACTGAACATATCCTGTTAATTTCATAGCTCCATATATTTTTTTAATGATATTTTAAATGTGCACTTTCCCTTGACATTTGCAGTGGTACCTCTTAACCCAATGGCGACGGGTCACGGCTATCGCCGTCATAACAATACGCACGATGTGAGGCGTGCGGCTGTCCGCAGCGGCGCCGCGCCAAAACGCCCCGAGGCAATGATTCGGCTTGATGTACCGAATTCACGTGCTCAGAGTCGGCGCGCTGCCGCCGTTCGCCAGAGCGTAGAGTTTTTTTTAATTTTCTATACCCGGTGCCATTGGGTTAATATCACTTCTTAGGCAGACTTCAGTTTGATAATAAACACATGAAAACTTTTCTTGCATAGTTTAGATGAGTGTGTTTTTTTCTGTGTCATTTTCTTCTAATGGTGCTAATTTATCTAATGTATTTCTATTTCTAAAGATGGCATTGGTAACTAAAGTTATAATGATAATGATAATAAGAATTACAATAACCGTAACAATGACCATAGAAATAATAATGTTGGTAATAATAATAATACTGATGATAATAACAACTACTATTATTTTTATTCTTATCCTTATTATTATCCTTATTATTGTTATCATCTTTTATCATTGTTAGTATTGATGTTAATATTAATAATTCATGATATCTTTACTTCTATTATTTCAATATAATTATTTCTAGTACTTTGGTACTAACATTATTATCATTGTTATTGTTATCATCATCCATCATCAATGATCACCAGTCATCATCATCATCATCAGTCAATAATCATCATCAATCATCATCATCATCAATCCCCCCCCCCCCCCCCCAATCCTTTGCCCGTTGTTGTCGTGGGGGGGCTTAGGAGACAAAGACTGAGACCCAATGATGGGGAACTCCTCGACCTTGGGACTCAGCCATCGACTCAACTAATTTTGCATGGTCTTTTTTCCCACTCATACTTTTCGTTTCAGTTTCTTCACCAATCCCTTCTACTATCCACCTCCTAAGGTGTGAGAGCCATGCTGAAAGGATGAAAGGCTGACTCTTTGTCAGTCCTGAACGGCCTGAGGGAACCATGGGCACGGTATTCCCCTGCCATACCTGGCCCTTACCCCTCAAGGGGACCCTGAGGGGTGGACTATTTCTTTCCCCAACATACTCCAGGCTTATCATGGCCAATGATGCTTGCCCCTTTATCAAATAGCCCCAATCCCAGCTCTCCTTTGACCACGGCTCCAAACACTGCAACAACTACCCCCTCATCAATGCATACTAGTACAGTATCAACCCTAATCAACAACCAACCCCCAGGAGACATTTCTACTCTCCCAACATACTCAACTTCAACACCTTTACTCCCACAACCTTCTTCATCAACCACCCCATCTCCCCTTATTACTACCTTACAACCTTATTGCCCACCTCCCCATAACACTACCCCCCTCAACACTACTCCCTCCTCCACACGTCCCCGCACTTCTACTACCCCCACCTCTACAAGAATCCTAAATACTCTATTTGGCCCAGCTAAATGGGACCGATTTTTCGTGATCCCTCCCACAGCTCCCTACTCTGACTACACCCTTCTCTTCCAGCGGTGTCTCCAAAAACAAGTAGACAAAGTCTCTTTCCGTAGCCGACCCGATCGTTCCCGTTTCGTCACAGTAACATCTGAAAACCAAGCTATAACATTATCAAATCTAACTGATCTATATGGTAACCCCATCCCTGCAAAACCCCATCCAACCCTCAATACTTGCACCGGTACTGTTTCTATCTCCCCAGCAAATTGCCCTATCTATAACAAAAATTGGTCAGGTTGTGGAGAAGACTTACTCGCCTGTCTCACGGACTATGGTGCAATATCAGTACAGTGCTAATCCATTCCTCCCAGAGGTCATTGTAAGAACCCCACTAACATTGCCAAAATTACATTCCATGACCTTCCCTTTAATGTTTACATTGGTGGAGAATCCCTTCCTGTCCGACCATATCAACCTCCTCCTCGTCAGTGCCAAAATTGTTGGCGTTTAGGACACCCAGCCAAACACTGTCATTCCACAGCCAGATGCCCTCTATGTGCCCAACCTGGCCATACTCGATCAAACTGCTCTGCACAATCACCCACATGTGCAAACTGTGGCGGCCCCATAATGTATTTTATAGAGGCTGCCCCACCTACAAATTTGAGTCTGAGGTAGCAACTCTCAGATTCAGAATTGGACTCACTCTACGTGAAGCCAGACAGGAGGCTCGTCGACGAGGTTTTTCTCTTACCCCCTACTCTAGTAATGTCGCTCACTCTGCCACTCCCCCTACCCCCCTAGCTCCTACACCGTCTCCTAAACCTAACCCCCCTCCATCTAACTTCCCCTCTTCTACCTCCTACCTTCCCCAGTCAAATTCTTTTACCATTCTAAATCCAGACACTCCAATCTCTACTACAGCCCCAACACCTTCCCCTCTCCCTCCCTGCACTACCCGCAACAGACAGAATAAACCCCCTCTTCCCCTACCCCACAATCACCTTCACCTTCCTTTGCCCCTATTCTTCAGACACCAGACTTCTCTTCCCCCACTTACAAGAAAACCTTTATCTCACAAAACTCCTCAACCAACTCCACTACAGAAACTCTTGAAGAAATCCAGAACTACATAATCGAGTCCCAAACTAATACTCATCCACCTTCAAATTCTACAACTCCCACTCCCTCCACACTCAAAGTGACTGCTGATATCCATCCTCCTCCTACTCATATTCTCCCTACACCCAATCCTCCTACCCCATCCCAACAAAACCCATTCCCCCCGACTCCAGCCCCACCTATATTAACCCTCCCACCATCCCCTCTATCCCTTCCACTCCCTCCTGGATACACACATGAATCCCTCATGTCACAAGTACCCTCTTCCCCAGACCCTCTACCTCCCGACACCCCTCCTGATACAACACCACCTCCCCAATCTCATTCTTTATCCCACCCTCTAGCACCTTCCCCTTCAAATTCTCCAACACGCACTGCAATCTTTACCACTAAATATCAGATATCATTACAGAATCTTACACTTTCTGCTTTGACAACCTGGTTTCCTTCCTCAAGCGCATATATATCCTTCACTTGATCTAACCCTTTACATTACCTCATCCGACCCTAACCCATTCACTCACCAATTCCTTAACCCAGCTTTAACAACTAATCACTAACCCAACCACCCTTCACTAACATTAACTATAGTGCTACATGACCTTAGATGTCTAGCACATTTATTTTGCTTTTAACCATTAATCATCATCATCATCATCATCATCATCATCATCATCATCATCATCATCATCATCATCATCATCATCATCATCATCATCATCATCATCATCATCATCATCATCATCATCACTATGGAACACTGCATGTTAAAGATAAATAGTCCATAAATGATTGGGTTCTAGTTGTAATATATACATGAATCAAGTAAACAGAGTAAAATATGATATTGCTTTAGTTGCATGTCATTAGTAAATGAAAAATTATTGAACTTAATTAAGTAATACTGTCTGAATTATTTGTTCTACATTTCTAGTCAGGTGGGTGATTTTATTGTCGATTCTGTAAATGTAAATCAAACTTTGGAGCACAAACTTTAGAAATGGAAGGCTTTCCCTTTGGCCCAGGGGCCTACAGGTCAAGGGTCAAATAAGATGCCTGAAATGAATTCCTTGATCTTATTCCAATCAGAAGTCAATACATTTGTATGTAAATAAATGGATTATTGAGGAAATATTTTAGCTCAAATAATGAGAGAGGCTGCCATTTTAGATATGGAATTAGACAAAATCAAGATGCCTAAATTGATCCCATTTATTACTATGGTGTTCTTTTTGGTCCGAATAAATACATTCATGCAATTGAACAATCCTATTTTAATTTATTTTGCATGGATTTAAGATTGTGTCTTTTAACTCTGACATTTAAACTTGAAATTAGTAGGTTAGGAGAATGTGAGGTTCACTTGACCTCCATTCTGGGTAGTATGTGCAAGTGACTAAGCTTGCCTGTGGGGCCTTTTTCATACACAATGGGTGCATAGCTCTCACCATGCCACACCAGCAAAATAATGTGATTTTTTAATATCACATGTATAAAAAACATGATTTAAATGTTTTTGCATTTACAAACATGCATGATATGCATTTTAGTTCCTAGATTGAACCTGTAGTAGCCTGATTATGTACATTAGCATTCATTTCAATTTATTAAATAAGGTTTGTTACACTGTGTACAATATTGAATGTGGTTTTATTGAAGGATTAAATAAATAAGAATTGATAATTTTTGCAAATCTTATTTTTATGCAATGTAAGATTATATACAGTGATACACATGCCTGCTGCCACCACAGTTTAAGTACTTCCCATATTTGTGTAGTACTTCAAGACAGTCACACTGGCAGAGTGCCAAAAGACAATGGAGTAGCTGACACAAGTGAAAGTTACTTACAAGTTTACATTAACAGCAAGAGAGTGCTGTGTTTTAGTGCGTGACATCTCGGCATGGCAGGTGAATGATTTATGTGCTAAAATTCATCCTTCATATAAAACAATAGCCAGTCATAGCATTACACATCCCATTCTCCCTTAGGCTTTGCCTGGTGTGAGCATGAGGGTTCCTTATAGAGAAGAGCATAAAGTGTAATTCACGCGTCATTGTAACGTGATGTGAATGACCTGTTGCCCGGAACCGCTCCCAATTTGGCCTTGACATGAATAACATGTCACCTGGACCCCTGAACAAGTCAGTTGTGACATAAACTCCACTTCCTCTCCATTTTACGTTGAGGATTTGTGTGTGTGTGTGTGTTTTATACCAGTTCCAGGGTTTCTCTAAGCAGATTTTAATATCCTATCATTTTGTTACATATACCTTTTCCCATGTGATGCACCATTGTGGAAAGCAACGGGAAAATATGGGAAATTGTAATCACCAAAAAGGTTAATAGTGTGAATTTCAGATTCAAAATGTCCAAATTTGTCCCATTTTGGATATCTTTGTCCAATATGACTAACTGTTGCAACTTGTCTGATTTAAAAAGCTATTTCCCATGGAAATGTGCAGCCAACAAGCTATTCCCCAAGCTTAGCAGTAAGTTCCAAAACTGTAAAAAAAAATGGTGCATAAGGCCACAGGAACTCTCTGATTAAGAGCAAATGGGATGGGGCGAGCCTTGGTGTTGGTGGCTGTGTTCTCTTCCTCCTCCTCCTCCTCCTATTTCTTTTTAGTGCTATGTGCTGTTTGCATTGTTTGTCCCTGCGAGTTAATTGTGGACCAGATGAAGTGCAAAGGACATCTACTGCAGCTGTCGCTCATCTGGAAACCACAAACCTTTGGATAAGTGCCAGAAAAGGGGCAGATGATTAAATGATGAGAGACACGCACACACTTACCCACAGCACTCCCAGGCTTCTAAGTTAGAAAGGAGTAAGAAGAAAAGACAGGTAGAGAAGCAGAGGGAGAGAGAGGAGCATAAGAGTGCAACACTAGGGACACACAAAAATCATTAACAGAGAACAAGCTCACTCTGCTTTAGAAAAGTAGAGATTAAGAATAACTAAGAAAAGACATGCAGCAATTACATTAAAATTGTGAAAAAGGACAACCTAGAAGTTGATGAAACCAGAAACACTCATTGGAGCAGGGTAGGATACATATCATGGTAAATCTGGAAAGCATGTAAACAGCACTGTTTACATCCTGAAGCAGAAAGGCAAATTTTAATACATTACATCTAGTAGAGATGATGAGGAGAATAGGTTTCTGACTAGGACTTGGATGCATGGTAGCAATGAATGAACTCTGCTGATATTTCCAGTTAAGCTATTATGCCTTAACTTTTATAAGCTTTATTCCGGACCTCAAGGGACCAGAAAAATATAATTATTATTTTGTCTAAAGAATTGCACAAGTAAATTAATATTTTGTACTTTCAGGACCAACTTGACATCATTGAAAGTGAAAGACGCAAAGTCCAGCAAGAATGCGAAGGCCTTCAGTATCAAGTTGAAGTCCGGAATATAACAAAAAAAATTGCCCATTTAAATACAAAAATAGACTCACTTTCAACACTGGTTGAGCCACGAGAAAATGCGTTTCTTCGTTTTGAGAGTCAGCACAATGAGGCATTTGAACACATCCAGACTACCATAGAAGACTATGGCAGGGTGATGACTAGCAAGACATTCCCAAGCTTGTGTTTCATGAAGGCCAAGAAAGCTATGACTCACCTAAGGAGTGAGGTAGTGGTCTACACTGTGGACTATGATGGAGAAAGCCAGACAACTGGAGGTGATCCATTGGAGTCGGAAGTCAAGTCGGAGGGTGGAGATCTGATTGACAGCCAGATTGAAGATAATGAAGATGGCACATATTCTGTCTTTTTCACTCCAGAAAATGGGGGGAACCATAGTGTGGCAGTGAAGATATTTGGCAGGCCTATAAAGGAGAGCCCACTCATTGTTGAGGTCTTAGATGAACACAATCCAGATATTGTTTATGGGTCCCGTGGCTCTGGGAAAGACCAGTTTCTGCAGCCTGTGGGGATCTGCATTGATGACAATGAATATATGTATGTAGCTGATACCGGGAATTCTAGAATCAAGGTTTTGAGTCCACAGCTGAAGGAAGTGCAGCATATTGTAGGGGATGCCCTAGAAGGTAGAAGTGTCACAGGTATAACGAGGACACCCAGTAGCTCACTTGCCTTTGTCAACTGGAGAAAAAAGACTATCACAGAAGTCACGTCTTCAGGCCAGCTTCTGTCACAGTTTACCCACGACCAGTTAAAAGAACCTACAACCCTTGCTGTAAACTGTGATGGAGAGATTCTAGTTGCAGATAATGCAGCCAACTCAATCTTTGTCTTCCTACCAGGAGGGAAATTAGTGAGAAGATGGGGGGTTAAAGGAAACAAACCAGGCCAGTTGGGATCAATAGCTGCATTGTGTACTGGACCAGAGAATGAAGTAATTGTTGCAGATTCAAGAATACAAGTGTTCTCACCAGAAGGGCAGTATGTACGCACCATTTTCGAAACTAAAGGTTTGTATTTTATGTTAAAGCTTGTATTGGTTTATTCTTAAAATCCTGATCAGTGATTATTGAGGACTCTAGTTACACTATTCAAAAAGATTGCCCAAAACTATTTTCATGGGCCAATGTCTATCATGACTGTAGTGTTGTTTATTGGCCTAAATTTTTGGAAAATAAACTATCCATCATGATGCAGATATGTATAATAGAAAGGCTATAAACTGTGATTGGACTGAAGTGATAATTGTATCATATGTATACCCTCGGCAAGACATACATGCTACTCAGAAACAATGAGCTTCAGTAATGCAGAATGGTTACATGGAATTTCTTGAGAATACTAGTGCTCAATCATTTTAGTAGTTTTTTTCCAGCTTTCTTTTATTTCTTTTCCTGAAATATCTTTTGCACAAGTCTTAAGATCTGTGAAAGCAAAATATCTAGTTTTTCTTTATTGTTTGTGTCTGGCCAGCCTAAAATAACTTCCGTAGAGGAAAGGATTATTAGACAAGTCCAGAATTAGGGTCCCCAGTGACCAATGAACAAGATTTTTAGCCTATCTAGCAATACTTTTAGAAGATCAGATAAGCAAAATAAAATAAAAAATTTGATATATGAAGATATGATGTATCACAATTTTTTTAGACAAATATTTGTTTTGTAATTATTAGGGTCTCTTGGACAAAACAGAAAAAAGCATTGTAATCAGATATTAGTATTTCAGACTATTATTATTATTATTATTATTATTATTGTTATCATTATTATTGTTGTTATTGTTATTGTTATTGTTATTGTAATTATTATTATCGTCATCGTTATCGTTATTGTTATTATGTTTTTGTTTTTCTTTTTGTTTTTATTATTTTTATTAATTTAATATTTTTATTATTATTTTTATCATTATTATTATTATTGTTATTGTTCTTATTATTGTTACTATCTTTATTATTTTTAGAGTTATGATTTTAATGATTAATAAGATGATGATAATTGTTATTACAGTTACTATGATTATTATGATTGTTATTATTAGAACTTTATTATTGTTATTATTATTATGATTATGATTATAATTACTATTATTATTATAATGATTATTATGACTTTTATACATATTAGTTATGATTACATGATTATTTTATTTACTATCATATTGATTATTCTTCATTATTATAATGGCTATATTTTTTTTATCTTTACTGATTTTATTAATTGTTATTATTATTGTTATGATTATTAATATTGTTGTTATTTGTGTTATTGTTATTGTTAATAATCCATTTGATTTGAACACACACGCATAATATTAAAACACCTTACCACCTCTTTCCAGTGCTATTACCCCCCCTTTTTTTTTGGGGGGGGGGGCATTATCAAGATATAAAGAGATTGATTTTGTTGAGCAGCTTCCATAATATTATCTCTCTAGGTAGTTTACATTGTGTAGTAAGAGTGACAACAAGTTGCATTGTGTTATTTCTTATATTTTCCTATTCAGTTTTCTGAGGCACACCCAGTATGAGCACTAATGTCAGGAAAGAATAGGTTAATGAGCATGGACATTGTGTTCTTCTTGGAGAACACAAGCTTGCAAATAAACCCCATCCTGTAGGCCCACAAGTCAGTCTCCGTCTAAATGCACCCTTGGCTAATTTTTTTTTCATGTCAAGTTGTCCACATCACCCAGATCCTATGGGTTAATTTTTTTTTTTCTAGAAAATTTATTTTGCTTTGTAACCATTAACCACCATTCTTTCAATTAATTATTGCTGATAAGTATTATTGTTGGTATTTTTATTGTTATTATTATTATTGTTATTATTATTGTCATTATTATTATTATTTACACTTAATTTTAACCATTGCCGCCAGGGAAAATGAATAATAAATGGGGAAAGGGAATCAATGGGACTGTGTGGCATCACACTGCTCAATATAAAAGCTCAGCACCAGGGACTTATTGATTAATGATTGTCCTTACTATCATTATCATCATTATTATTATTGTTATTGTTATTAGTGTTATTTTTGTTATTGTTATTAGTATTTTATATGATTCTTTTTTCTTTTTTTTTCTTTGTATATATCTGTGTTTCTATGTTCATATACTTTTTCCAGTGTGGAAAAAAGTAAAAGTGAAAGAACTACAAGAAGTTTAAATCAATAAAAATCATGCTTAATGAATGGAGATTTCTCACACAAAATTAATTTACAGGTAAAGGACCAAAGGGGACTTATGGAGGCCTCTTTCTTGACCCAAAGGGCTTATTGCTTGCCACCAGACAAGAACGCAATAACTCCTGCATCCAGGTATTTGACTACATTCTTGGAACTTTAATATTTACAATAGACTCTAGAGAAGCAAAATTAAAACGGCCATCAGGATTAGCCACGACTCAGGATGGTTATGTGATAATTGTTGACCTTGGCAATGATTGTGTCAAGAAATTCCGGTACATGTAGAAATGGATTCATAATACATTGGATACACATATTTAAAATGGATTAATTGGCTTTGTTTTTGTTTAAAGAATGTTGATGATAACTATCCATGTACAGAACTGAGTGAAAGAGAAGTCAGTTTACTCCAAAACAGATGTTACATTTGAATATTTCATATCACTGTTCTTGAACAATGAGATTTAGTGAGGATTATCTTGGCAAGAGTTGGATTTCATTGGTTTTATAATGATGATGTTGTTTTGTGATATTAACTTTATTTCCTCATTTGGTTGGTACTGAATCATAATTTCATCATTAAATTATGTGCTGTATTCATTAATTATAATAATAGAGATTAAGATGGTAGTAGTCATATCATTCATTCTTATTTTTGTATTAAAAGTGACATTGTCATAATTGGTGTTATCTTTTCATTTTCACAGATTTAAATTTTATTCATGCTTTTGATATTTACACATTTTATTTATAATGAACTGAAATTCAAAAGTACTTACAAGCTTTAGGAAATTGTGTTGACAAAAAGTACTTAATATTTACCACTGTACTTATTGTATATCAAGCCAAGGTTGTGGACCAGCAGAGCATAGCATTTTTTTAAGTCATTGGAGACTAGAATATAGAAAAAGGACTAGTAAGCTACTGAAAGTGCAAAGGGATCATTATCCTCTTCTTAATTTGTGTATGTACTTAGGATTTTCTTATATGTACAAGGATATGAACAGAAATGTTTGTCAGATTTTCAGAAATATTTTGTAGTTGATTTTGAATGAGATTTTTCTGTACAGTGGTCATCAGAAAAGGAACATGTACACTAGATACTTTGCATTATGTATTACATTTTTATTAACATAATGTTACATATGATGCAGTATACACACACACATAACAGTATGTGATCAATGAAATATTGATGTTTAACCCCCTCTACAAGGGCTAGAGTTCATAGTGCAACACTCACAGATGGGCATATTCTTGAAAAAAAATCTAGAAAAAAAATATTTTGCCTTCTCAAAATAGTAATTGTACAGTAAAGAATAAAAATAAAGTATGAACTTTGGTAGAATTGAGCTTCCAGGTGACTGAGCAGCCGTGAAAATGTCAGCAGGCACACTAACTCATCCCTGAGCACCAAGGGGAGTTGACTGTGAAGAGATAAGGTATGGCAGAGATTACCTATACACACTATCTGGCAATTTTTCCCAGTTCCCAATTCAAATATGTCCAGGAAACTGTAAAATGTCTTAGAAGGAGATTCATCACTGCATATATGCACGTTTTAAAATGGAACCTGGCCATGAAGGTTTTAGGGATGCCACTTACATAGTTATATCATGTAATGCTGGTTTAAAAGAGACCAATTTCAGAGACCAATTTCTTATGAAAGACCAATTTTTTGAGAGTAAGGCCATTGCATATTATCTATTTAAAGAATACTTAACAAACATTGAGTAGTGAAATCAACATTTTCCTGAAATAATGAAAGCTTTTAAATCACCCAACATTTGCAGAAGAGCTTTTCCTTTTATTTTGCATGTTTGGCAACTTAATACTTTGTTTGGAGCTAAATCTCAGTAGTGGTGAAGAAAGTTGGCTATTTGTTTAATAATCCATTAAAAGAAGTTCCCTATAAGAACAGCATTAGTTAGTAACTTATGACTGTCAGTAGAAATAGAAAATAAAATTGTTCTGGGAGAACATCTTTAATATCTCAGGTTTAATATTATGCATATCAAGGTTGCCCATTGCAAAGAAAGCCTGTTGTGCTTTCTTTGTTGTTAAACACAGAAGCCTATGATCAAATATATGAAATGTAGAATTTTAATACCTTTTTTCTCTAGAGTCAAATCTCCTTATATTCATGTTTTTAATGCTTTTAGGAAAGAAAGACTGAGTCTTACATAAATGGGCAGTTTTCCAAATTCCTTGAAAATTCCTAGTGTATGTAAACTAGATAAAGTGTTCACACTGTAAGTAGACCACCTACAGAATTTCTACCCAATATCTCGCCATTATTCATATGTTCCCAGGATTAAACTTATAGAATGGTCATGGCATGGTGTATTCCATTAAGGTGATAAAGCTGTGTGGATGATAATGAATACAACTCAAGCTAGCACTGAAGCACTATTTTTTCTGTTTTAGATAGTAGCTGCCTTGGTACTCCTAAGTTCTTTGGTTTAGTCATTACATTACTAGTATCCTTAGGTCTTTCATTTAATTAATTCCACTATAAAACTACTGTGGGTTCTCTTTTTATATTTGAATACTTTGATCTCATGAATGCTTTAGCAACCTGAGAGAAGTCTTTGT
>NC_061835.1:4303669-4313669 GCF_019202785.1 Penaeus chinensis
ACAATTTAATAATCTTAATATCAATAAGAATAATAACAGTATCAATATCAATAGTATTATAAAGAAAAAAAATTTCTGCCAATTCAAGGAATGGGGAAATCAGTATCGGTCATTAGGGCCTACTGATAGACTACTTGCTGATTGAGCACATGTGGAGCCATCTGTATGTAACAAAATTCACATAACTACAGGGGACATGACATAAATCTATGGTGACTTGGTTAATAATATATTCATGGAGTATAAAAAGTGTGAGCTTTTGGCTCATTGGAGTATATGATACAGCACTAGAATTGCTGTTTCCACTCACTACACTCAATTTACATGAAAAGACAAGAAACTGTCTGATAGGTTTGGGAAAAGGGCCAACAAGGGGAATGAAGGTACAGGAAATGGATGGTGGGTATGCCTAAAAGAAAGTTGCCAGACAGGACCAGAATTGTTAGTGGACAGCTCATGCACAAGTGTGACAAATGGGACAAACAAAACATGTGATTGTAGTGAATAGAACTAAGGATTAAAGATCAATATTCATGCACTATTAAGAAATCTTGGTCATCCTTTAATGTGCAATAGTGGAAGGTCAAGATTAAATTTTAATTATATTTTTTTGACCATTTTTATGCTTGCTTGAAGGGTTAAGTAAAAGTGGTTTTAAACACAAGATTAAATGGAGGCATGCATATGTCCTGATCACTGGGATAAGGTGTCATACAGCCTACTGTAAGTCAGGCAGTCTCCCAGGCAATGAGCTACACATTATCAACACCTGACTTTGCCTGATTTTCCCTCTATTGTTAGCTCAAACACTCAAATCAGTAAAGAACTCATTGGTGCAAAAGCTATTGTGCATGTAGACCCATGTAATGAAGAGAACTTTTCAATACACAAATATTTGTAAGTGCACCCAGCTCTCACCTCATAGTTGACTTGTAAGCTTTTGGCCATAACCCAGCCAACAGGGTCATCTTGATGTTTTTGTGGCCACTATGATGTTCTTCAAGACACGATAAATTGTGCAGAAAAGTCACACAATAAGCATCCTCATGCAAAGATACAGCCTTCCGAATTTGACAGAAAAATTAATTTGATCATGTTATGTCATTTAACTAGCATTGTATGACCCAACAAACAGTGCAGTGAGTCCATACTTTGGCCACTCCTGTAGTTTTGATGGTGCATTGGGTTACTATGAAAATGTGCGACAAAGAAGTGCAAAAATGCAACCTGTTGTTTTGAATGTACACACGTTTAGGCAGCTAACTAAATTGGTAGTGTCTTCTCAGTTATAATGTATCAGTACTGCAGTTTAATATTTTCAGAAACATCTTTCTATTATCTTCTTTTTAAATGATAAATTATACTTATAAACAGAGAACCAATCAAATAATTATGAACTACAGAAACAGGAGAAGTCATATGATTATATTCTGCTTTGAGATTCAACTCTAATGTAGACAAAAATTTCAAAGTATTCAGGTTTCTGATTTTAAATATTGTAGTGTTATCAACAGCAGAGTAATACAGCTTGACTTCATGAAGTACAAGTAACTTTCTTAAATAGAAAATAATTTTTTGATGATTTGTAAATCGTCGAACACTGGAATCTTCAAAGATTTCCTAAATAAGAGCTAAAGTAATTATTATAAGCTGGTATTTTGCAGACCAGAGAAAAAGGTAGATGTTCTTATCATGTCTCAAAAGAAAATAATTTGATACTTAGCACATATCAGTCTTTATTTAGAAGCTTCTCTTTATTAAGTATAATCTTTGGTTCATTTCTAAGGGAACTACATTTTGACATTCACAGCAAATGTAGTTTTTTATGAGTTAGATATGATTATTTTGAAATAATCCCTCTGTCATACATGGCTCCTCTCCCATCCCATCTTATCTACTTTTTTTAGGAGTAACATGAAATGCACAGTTCTTGAAGGAACAGAGTGAAATGTCACAAACTTGAGTAGAACATATAGTGTTAGGTTCATGTTTATCTTATTGTGTTCACAAAAATGGGAAACAATTGAAGAGAATCTCATTTGCAAGATGAATCTTTATACTCTTTTTAATAAGTAAAGTTGTTTCCTTTTATTTTTATGCAAATATGCGAGAAACTTCAGGATGTGCCAAAGACTTCCGTGGTATATAGTTTTTTTTTTTTTTTCTTTCTTTCTTTCTCTTTCTTTCTTTACCCAGTTGTTATTATTATTATTATTAATGTATACTAGTAATCTTAATATTTATGTCTTAGTTTAATTGTCCTTATCACAGTTATGATTGGTTTGTCTGGATGTCCGTCCAATTGAAGCAGTAATACTTCAGAAATTACAGACAAAAAATAAGAATAGTAATACTATGGAAAAAATATACTTAAAAAATACATGACATACATGACAATTATTAACTGAATGAACATGGAATGTTACAGGCTGTCATTTATGTTCAAGACTGTATGAACTTACCAAACTGATCTCTATGGATTTTGCATGTAATGTTGAATAATAATAGTAATAATAATAATAATAATAATAATAATAATAATAATAGTAGTAGTAGTAATAAAAGCACTTGAATGAGTATAAATGTGAATGAATGGAAGTGGGAGTAAAGCTATTCATTAACTACCTATTTTATTGAGGTATTGTGTATATTGTATCCCAGTTTTGTACGGTAGTGTTAATTTAGTTAAAAAAAAAAATATATAGAATTTTAGTCTCCAACATTCCACCTTATTTTTCTAGGGATACAAGTCTAGGTACATATGTTTTTGTGTCCAGTTTTATTATTTGGGTTTTATTTGTATCTGATATATGTTTTGTAATTATGCTCCAAATTTATATTTATTTGATATGGTTGCAATTTTACTAACTAGGAAAATATGCTACAGAGTTGTAGGTTTATCACTGGATTACAACATTTTGTTTGCAAATTTTACAATCCCATTCATCCTGTTTCAAGGACTGAAGGTTTTCATGTTAGATGTAGTTTTTTTTTTTTTTTTTAAGTGGTCTTGTATGATTAGGAGTTGAGAAAAAGTTTTAAACATTTTCTGTTCTTTTTCCCCAGTATATCCACAGAAGAGTATAAATTCAGAAGTGTCAAATATGAATTAGGAATGTTGTCATATAAACATCAGTCACCTTAAAGTTCACGTGGCTGGCTGATCTTTTGCATTGTTAGTCGGTAGTAGACCAGTCAAGCAGGAGCATGCAATGTGTGGAACCGGTGAAAGTTAATTTTAAGGAATAGTGAAAATAAAATTGTTTAGCTAAAATTCTTGAAATTTTGCAGCATCTCATTGTTGCTTTAGAAAGAGCACCTCTGATGTAACTGGAATCATGCTTTCCATATACTGCATAGGCTTATTTCAAGATGTTAGCAATTATTACAAGATATTGAGTCAGAACTAATTTATCTTTATATAAAGTGGATTATTTACTTGCAGGCGTTTTCTAAATTTCAATTTATTTTCTATTGCTGAAGCTGTAGAGTGTATTCCAACTCCTATAATAACAAAAACAAGAACTGTTCATTCAGCTTGTCTTCTTACATACATTCATTACATGCAGTGTTTGTAATATTTATATCTGCAAATATGTGTACATGCTTAAATGTAAGAAGAACCTAAAAGGTAAAAAAAAAATATGCCAATCTCAATTTTTACAAATTTTTAATTCTTTAACCTTAAAATGCAGTATTGCACATTGTTGTATTTGTGTTTCCATTAGGAAATGTAAAGTATTGTACTTAGATAACTATAAAAAAACCTTCTTCTGTCTAGTCAAATCATGAAATAAATGATTGTTGACATTTTGTGGTTGTTTTTTTTATAAGCCTTCGACATATCCTGTGCCTAGATGAGTGAACAGGCTAAGATGTAATTTCAATTCAGGTTACATTTCCCCCAATCCCTTGCCCGTTGTTGTCGTGGGGGGGCTTAGGAGGCGGAGACGGGACCCAATAATACTACCTCCCTCAACACTACTTCCTCTTTCACACTTGCTTCTACTACCTCCATCTAAAACACTCTATTTAGCCCAGCCAAATGGGACCTATTTTTTGTGATTGCTCCCACAGCTCCCTTCTCTGACAACACCCTTCTCTTCCAGCGGTGTCCAAAAACAAGTAGGCAAAGTCTCTTTCCGTAGCCGACCTGACCGTTCCCGTTTCGTCACAGTAACATCTGAAAACCAAGCTATAACATTATCAAATCTAACTGATCTATATGGTAACCCTATCCCTGCAAAACCCCGTCCAACCCTCAATACTTGCACCGGAACTGTTGCTATCTCCCCAGCAAATTGCCCTATCTATAACAAAAATTGGTCAGGTTGTGGAGAAGACTTACTTGCCTGTCTCACGGACTATGATGCAATATCAGTACAGTGCTACTCCATTCCTCCCAGAGGCCATTGTAAGAACCCCACTATCATTGCCAAAATTACTCTCCATGACCTTCCCTTTAATGTTTACATTGGTGGAGAATCCCTTCCTGTCCGACCATATCAACCTCCTCCTCTTCAGTGCCAAAATTGTTGGCTTTTAGGACATCCTGTCAAACATGGCCCCTCCACAGCCAGATGTCCATTCTGTGCCCAACCTGGCCATACGCACAATCACGCACATGTGCCAACTGTGGCGGCCCCCATAATGCCCCTCCAACAAATTTGAGTCTGAGGTGGCAACTCTCAGATTCAGACTTGGACTCACTCTACATGAAGCCAGACAGGAAGCACGTTGACAAGGTTTTTCTCTCACTCCCTACTCCAGTAATGCCGATCACTCCCCCTACCTCCCAAGCTCCTACACCCTTCCCTAAACCATCTAACTTCCCCTCTTCTACCTCCTACCTTCCTTAGTCAAATTCTTTTGCCATTCAAATATCTACTACAGCCCCAACACATTCCCCTCTCCCTCCCCACACTACCCACAGCAGACAGACTTAACATTCCACCCCCTCTTACCCTACCACACAATCAACTCCACCTTCCTTTGCCCCTACTCTTCAGGCACCAGTCTCCTCTTCCCCCCCTCACAAGAAAACCTTTGTCTCACAAAACTCCCCAACCAACTCCATTTCGGAAACTCTTTAAGATGTTCAAAACTATCTACTCGAGTCCCAAACTGACACTGAAACCCCTCATCTACCGTCAAATTCCACAACTCCCGCTCCCTCCACACCATTCTCATCCTACTCATATCCCCCCCTACACCTTTTCCTCCTACTCCCTCCCAACATAGCCCATCCCCTTCGACTCCAGCTCCACCTAGATTAACCCTCCCGCCATCCCCTCTATCCCTTCCACTCCCTCCTGGATACACACGTGAATCCCTTATATCACAACTATCCCTTTCCCCAGACCCTCCACCTCCTAATACCCCTCCTGATACAACACCACTTCCCCCCTCTCATTCCTTATCCCACCCTCTAGCTACTTTCCCTTCAAATTCTCCAACACGTACTATAACCGTTATCACTCATAAATCAATGAAAGTATAACTATCCTTCATTGGAATATTTGCGGTTTCCGTTCTCAAAGACACGAGCTTTATCATATCCTTTACTCTTATAACCCTTCCATTATATGCCTTCAAGAGACTTTTCTTACACATCCTCCTATACCAATCCCCAATTACCATTTTGTCTCTTCCCCACACTCCCTTTATGTCTCGTCTAGACTTATCAATCAGAAAACACCTTGTGCCATACCTCCCTTTGAAACCCCTGTCCCTTGCACAGTTATTCGTATCTTTCTTCGCCGCTGGATCACAGTCAGTTCAGTCTACTTCTCCCCTTCCCACCCCATCGACTGTTGCTTTTGAAAATCTAATTTTCCAACTCCAACCACCTCTCCTCATAGTTGGTGATTTTAACTGCCGCCACACTCTTTGGGGTGATTCTATCAGCAACTCCCGTGGCCGATCCCTAGAGCGCTTCCTCTCCACAGCTGACATTATTCTTAATTCAGATCGCTCTACACAATTTGATACATGCACGCAATGACCTCTCTCTATGCTCCCCTTCTCTTCAATTAGATTTCCATTGGTCAGTTCTAGACCAGTTTCCCTATAGTCACCACTTTCCAGTTCTCCTTTCTCTTCATATGTACCACTTCCTAACTCCCCACGCTGGTGCTTTGATAGAGCCGATTGGCGTACTTTCATTTCACTCTCTGCTATTCATATCCCTCCATCCTCCCTCTCATCCGTTTCAGATATGATACAATGTTTCACAACTACAGTCCTAAGAGCTGCCCATACAGCTATTCCTCGAACATCAAGACCCTATACCTCCAAATGTGTTCCATGGTGGAATTCTGATTGCACTAAAGCGCTTCGCTTAAAACCTGCAGCCTGGAACAGTTACCGCTATAAACGAGGTACCCCAAATCAACTATCAGCCCTTATCTCCTTTAAAAGAGCATCCGCATGTCTTCGTCGTACAATCTGGAATAGTAAAACAAATACCTGACGAAATTATGTTTCCTCAGTTACATCCTCTACATCTATCTCAAATGTTTGGCGCCGGATCTATAAACTATCAGGCAGACATCCCCCCATCCAGCCCCCGTCCTCCATATTCGTGATACCCTCATCTCTGATCCTCTCCAAGTCGCTAATGAACTGGGTGACTATTTCAGCCAGGTCAGTTGTGGTTCTCACCTTTCTCCACACTTCTCTTCTATGAAGACCACATCCCCATTATCTTCACCCTATCCTCCTCTGAGTCCTATAATGCTCCTTTTTCTTCCTCTGAACTCAGTGCTGCCTTACAGTCGTGCCGTGCCGCAACACTCATGAAGGCCCTGACAGTATTCACTACCGTATGCTCTCCCCCCCAATCCCTTGCCCGTTGTTGTCGCGGGGGGGCTTAGGAGGCGGAGACTGGGACCCAATGCTGGGGAACTCCCCAACCTTGGGACAAATTTTGCATGGTCTTTTTTTCCCCCTCCTACTTTTTCCTTTCTGTCCCTTCACCAATCCCTTCTACTATCCACTTCCTAAGGTGTGAGAGCCGTGCTGAAAGGATGAAAGGCTGACTTTGTGCCAGTCATGAACGGCCTGAGGGAGCCATGGGCACGGTATTCCCCTGCTTAAGTTGTCTAGCCCTTACCCCTCAAGCGACCCTGAGGGGTGGACCGTTTCTCTCCCCAACATACTCCAGGCTTATCATGGCCAACAATGAATAACCATTAACCATTAACCATACCATTATTAGAAGCAATGAGGCTTGCCTCTTCATCAAATAGCTCCACCAATTCAAACTCGCCCGATTCCCTGACCCCAGGCTCTCCTTTGACCACGGCTCTGAACACTACAACTAATACCCCCTCCTCAATGCCTACTAGTACAGTATCCACCCTAATCAACACCCCAGGAGACATTTCTACTCCCAACATGCTCAACTTCAACAACTATACCCCCACAACCTTCTTCATCAACTACCCCATCCTCCCTTATTACTACCTTACAACCTTATTGTCCACCTCCCCATAACACTACCTCCCTCAACACTACTCCCTCTTCCACATGCCCCCGTCCTTCTACTACCCCCATCTCTACAAAATTCTTAAATAATCTATTTAGCCCAGCCAAATGGGACCGATTTTCGTGATCCCTCCCACAACTTCTCACACTTTCTGCTTTGACAACCTGTTTTCATTCCTCAAATGCATATACATCCTTCACTTGATCTAACCCCTATACATTACCTTACCCAACCTTAACCCATTTACTCGGCAATTCCTTTGCCCAACTTTGACAACAAATCACTAACTCAACCACCCTTCACTACCATTTACTATAGTGCTACATGACCTTAGATGTCTAGCACATTTATTTTGCTTTTAACCATTAATTAATTAATTAATTAACCGTATGCTCCGGCAACTCCCATCTTTCTCCTTATCCTTCCTATTAACGATTTACAACCACATTATGGACATCAGGAAATTTTCCTTCTCATCTCCCCTTCCTGAAACCCAATAAATCGGGTACCCACCCTCAAGACTATCGCCCCATTGCACTAACCAGCTGCTTGTGCAAACTACTAGAGCGAATGGTTAACTTCCACTTAATGTGCTATCTTGAATCTCATAATCTTCTCTCTCCTTCCCAGTTTGTTTTCCGCCGTGTCTGAAGCACAGCTGACCCCCTTGCTCATTTTGAGACATATTACATCTGCATTTGCATGCCATGAAGCCATACTAGCTATATTCTTTGACCTAGAAAAAGCATATGATACCACATGGTGGTACCATATTCTCCAATAATTGTCCTCTCTAGGCATACGCGGAAACATGGGTGTCTTTATAAAGCCTTTCCTCTCCAAACGCGATTTCCAGGTCAAAATTGCCTCTGCCACATCATCCTTCTTTCCTCAATTTGAAGGCGTCCCACAAGGCAGTGTGCTCAGTACCACTTTATTCCTTCTTGCCGTTAATGACATTGTCTTAGTTCTATCACTATATGTTGATGATTTAACCATCTATGCCTCTGGCACATCCATGCCAAATCTCTGCCAGTTTCTTCAGTCTGCAATATCATCAGTCCCCAACTTCCACTCTTCTTATATGGCACTCCACTCCAATACCGTTCCTCTGGCAAATTCCTAGGTGTTATTTTTTACTCCAAACTGTCCTGGCGAGACCATATCCTTTGCATTAAAGAAAAAGCTCGAAGCCGTCTCCGAAACTTACAAACTCTATCCCATATATCCTGGGGCTCAGATCGCAAAACTCTCCTTCATCTTCATGTTACCTTGATCCTCTCCACTCTCAATTATGGATACCTCAATTTCTCTCCTTACCCATCTTGATACAATCCATCACTGTGGTCTTTCCTTAGCCCTAGGTGCTTTCCACTCCTCTCCAGTTGAGAGCCTGAACACAATCAGGCATACCATCTCTCTCTCTCGACGCCGTACCCTTCTCTCTCTCCGATGTTAGGCTCGATTCCACCAACTTCCCCTCACTAAACTAACTATCCCACGATCCCTACTTTCTACCTTTGCTTCTTCTCCACGTTTACCTACTCCTTTCTCCACTCGCATGGATACCCTCCTCTCCCATTCCCCTTTTCCCCATCTCCGACCTCTCCCGTTCTCTGTCCATTCTGTCCCTCCATGGCTTATACCTTACCCCCATATTTGCTCCTCAGTTTCCCCTGACCCACCAAAATCAAATATTCCTCCTGCTGTCCTCACCCATTTCCTTGACCACTCATTCCTCCAGTATCCACGTTTACACTGACGGCTCCAAAGCCACCTCTGGTGCTGGTTTTGCACAAACCTTCCCAACTCATTCTTTCAAATATCCCCTCCCTCCTGAATCCAGTGTCCTTACTACAGAACTCTATGCACTCCTTTTGCCTTAAAACACATATACTCACTCCCCTCTTCCTCTTTAACAATTTTTAATGACTCCCGTAACTCACTAACTCTCATAAAGTCAATACACTCCTGTCCACACGCCATAAAACATTCAAATTTTGCTGGGTGCCTAATGTTAGAATCCCTGGCAATGAACAGGCAGATACTCAAGCACGCTAAGCCGCTATGTCCACATCATACCTACCACGTTACTCACGTATCTCAGCCACGGATTATTACCCCCATTTTAAGGCCTTATATAACTGATGGCAATCTTTCTGGTCAAGTTTCCGCACTAATAAATTACATATTGTAAAACTGTCAATCTCCTCCAGGTCAGCTCCATTTCACTGGAACAGACGTTGGGAGACGGCTCTCGCCCACTTACGCATTGGCTACACCCGTCTAACATACTCCTATCTGATGTCACACACTGATCCACCCCTATGTTCCCTATGTAATGTCCTTCTTGCAGTTCCACACAATCTATTGTCATGCCCATGTTTTGATGCAGCCCGTACCTCTGCTTTCCCCCACCTATCCTCCCTTCACCGACCTTCCAACCTATCAGACATATTTACAGAATCTCACTTTCTGCTTTGTCAACCTGTTTTCCTTCCTCAAACGCAT
>NC_061835.1:4318669-4338669 GCF_019202785.1 Penaeus chinensis
GTTGAGGGCTTATTCTGTAGATGCAGATTCTTATCGCCATAAGTTTCGAGAGAGCAGATGTAAGGATAAGGAGACGTATGTCCATTTGGTAATTAGAATGGAGCAGTACCTCGATAAATGGATAACTATGAGTAATGTTGAGAAAAAATACGATAGCTTGTTTGATTTTCTGGTCAGGGAACAATTATCAAATAATTGCAGTTCTGATCTTCGTGTATTTCTGAAAGAAAAAGGCTGTGAAACTGCGGTGGAAATGGCAGAAGCCGCCGATAGGTACCGTAGTGCACATGCATATCGCGTATGTAAATTTTCAAGGTCAGTGTCTAAATAGTCTACACATGTTGAAAGTGAAATTCAGTGTCACGGATGTGGAAAGTCGGGTCATATCATAATATATAGATATATATGTGTATGATGCATATATATATATATATATATATATTTATATATGTGTGTGTGTGTGTGTGTATACATATATATGTATATGTATATGTATATGTATATGTATATATATATATATATATATATATATATGTGTGTGTGTGTGTGTAAAGGGTATTTAAATGACACCTTAACCATATGGTTTAGCAGGAGTAGTGAAACGGACGGTTGGCTTAACCTCTTTTATTGAGAAGCGTAAGCAACACAGATATTCACACGGATACAAGTCTTCGTAAGTCTTAGTGCTGGGTCTGCCCGCAGGGGGGCGCGTGGCGGGAGCCAGCCTGACCCGCAGCGGTCGCCAGGACTCTCTGAAAGGACTGAGACTGACCTGGGTCATCCTGAGCCTTAAGTACTGGTGTGGGGGCGTGGGGCACGTTGGGGCGCCTGCGGTGAAGCCACGCGTATACGTGCTTTTGTACACCACGTGGAAGCTAGTTATACATACTTATATTGCTCGGCCACCTACTCACGCCTTGCCCTCGAGGCGTCTGATATTTGCCTAAAGGGTGACCCAACCTGGCTGGTTCTTGACTTGTAAACACTTCGTTCTTGCGTGTAATGTCCCTGATGCATCTTCGTGGCTGCTCGTCCCTGTCATCGTCTTCATCTTGGTCCCTGGTAAATCCGTTCGTCCTCGACTTCCACACGTCCTGAAAGGTCTCGCACAGGTCCTCCTTGACTTCGGATTCGTCCTCGTAGTCCTCGACCAGGCCTAACTCGGCGGCTTACTCGCCCAATGCACGTTCCCGCAGATCTCATCCAGGTCCTTCGAGCTCCTGGAGGTTGAGTGGATCTGCGGCGTCCAGGCAAGTTCACAGCATTATGGGACGACTGGTACCTGCTCTGGCGAGTTCCTGGTCCTTCACTGGAACGACGGGCGTAATTATCCTAGTCTTCCTCGGTATCTGGCGATCTCCCGGTGACGTTTTCCACAGCGCCCGAAGGTGACCGTTTCTGCAGCAGGGACTCCTTCGGTACTATGATAGATATCGTGAACAAGATTATACACTTAAGGGCCAAGATAGTAAGAGAAAAGAAAGACAACAGAGAAGAGGGGATGTTAAGCGCCACTACCCGATTATCTATATAATTTGCAGTTTTTATGGTTGATTTTTTGTTATTTTTGTCTTTTCTTTTTTTTCCATTTTGTGTTTTACTTTCACAAAGTTAAGGAAAAAATAGGAGAGAGAGACGGTAACAGCGGTCCGCATAGACCTAGCTTGAACTGCTAACCGTCTCTGATAGACAGGAGGGTAAATAAGGGAAATGACAAAGGCATCCGCAAGGAATTACTTGAACCAATTGTCGTAACGCAGAGAAGAATGAGAGTGAAAGTGACCTCACACAGACCGGACATGGGTGCCAAACACGGAAATTAACGTTCATTTTACACAAATGCAATAACTAGCTATAGAAGTAATACAAAATTATTTCAAATACTACATTGAATTTAACATTTAATGATATGCGACTGAATGACGCACTAATGAATGGTGACGTGAAACAATTCGCGAACGAATCTTCTCGGGGAAAAAAAATTGTGCCGAGGTAACATGTCAAGCTGCGCATACAGACTTCAATTGACGGGGGGGGTCTCTGTACCCTAATTTGCCGTACTTTATGAAGCGAAATGAGCTGGGAAAATATTAATAACCCACTCTATGGGCGCTCATGCAATGCCCTACGGGTATTTATCATGAATCACAAATCGATGGGATTTACCCCAAACATGGCAGCGACGTCAATGGGGTGAGCGGGATGTGATTAATAAGAGAATCTAACCTAACCGCGGGTCACACCGGCTCAAAAAATGCCGAACGAACGTGTCGGAGCGCGGATCTTTAGGCATATACGCAACCCCAAGTAATCAGGCATTCTGACACTATGATAAGGGGAAGATCCCTGGCGCTATATAAAAATGTAAGTAATTCGCGTTACAAGCTCCGCTCTAGCGCCGATAGAACGTGTCACCAATGAACATGCAACGGATGCTACGCGTTATCCTATAATGTAACAATCTCGAAAACAATATACAGGAAATGCCAGAGGTTCTCACATTCATTTCACGTGTCAATCACTCAGAGTAAAAGTGGGGTCAGGTCACACAGCTGTCCCAAGCAGATGTGAATGAAATTCTTCACTCGGAGGTCAGGTCAAGACGGGAAATGGGTAGTGAGAAAGAATAATGATATGATGTTCATGAAATTAGTAAAATCATGAACGCGCTAAATTCGTTGCAATTGAAACAATATACTCTCTAATCACGAGAAAAAATAAACAATACGTAACAAATGAACGATATTCCTGTTGTTTGAACCCATACCGTTGATCACACAGTAATGTGATCTGACGTCAGCTGTGGAGAGCGTACCATTGCTGTCAATTAGCACTTTAACCTAACAAAGCTGCACATACAGCTTAACACATTTAGGGGGAAGATAAAAGAAAGAAAAAATGGCCCAAATATGTACTCACAACAGGCTCTGACGACTTTTGCGTGTATGGAAGTGATTTGGTCCGAGCGGGTGACCATCGGAGACTGTGAGTCCATTGTTGTGTGCCAAAAGGACACAACGAACCACCCTGCCACCACTTATGTAAAGGCTCTATATGACGCCTTATACAGTGATAAACAGGAGTGATAGCCAACGTTAGCAAGGCTCACAGCACCGTGATTCGGACCGATATCACACGCGGGGTACAAGTCTTCGTAAGGCTAAGTGCTTGGTCTGCCCGAACGGCGGACCCGGCCAGCCTGACCCGCAGCGATAGGCAAGACTCTCTGAAAGGACTGAGACTGACCTGGGTCATCCTGAGCCTTAAGTACTGGTGTGGGGGCGTGGGGCACGTTGGGGCGCCTGCGGTGAAGCCACGCGTATACGTGCTTTTGTACACCACGTGGAAGCTATTTATACATACTTATAGTGTGTGTGTGTGTGTGTGTGTGTGTGTGTGTGTGTGTGTGTGTGTGTGTGTGTATAATATATATATATATATGTATGTATGTGTATATATATATGTATTTATATATATGTATATAATATATATAATATATATATATATATATATATATATATGTATGTATGTGTATATATATATGTATTTATATATATGTATATAATATATATAATATATATATAATATATATATATAAATATATATATATATATATTTATATATATATATATATATATCCCTCATCCCTTGTTCGTTATTGTAGGGGGCTTTGGAGACGGAGACTGGGGCCCAATGTAGGGGATCATCCCTACCTTGGACCTCAGCCCTCGCCTCAACTAATTTTGCATGGTCTTTTCTTCACCCCATTTCCATTCCTTCTCTTCTTCATGTTCCCCTTCTTCTGTCCACTTTCTAAGGTATGAGAGCCGTGTTAGAAGGATGAAAGACGGGCTTTGTGTCAGTCATGAACGGCCTCCGGGAGCCATGGGCACGGTATTCCCTTGGTTAATTATCTAGCCCTTACCCCTCTTGGGGACCCTGAGGGGCAAGGGCCATTTCCTCTTCCCATTTATTTCAGGCTCAATCTTGGCCAATAATGATGTTTTACCCTTATCAGTGGCATTAAGGCTTGCCCCTTCATCAATTAGCTTATCTAAATTCGATTTAACTTATTCCCCGACCCCTGCATCTCCTCTGACCACGGCCCCGACTGATACAAATATCACCTCCCCGATGTTTGCTGTCTATCCGTTCCGAGCCATCCACCCAGTCCTTATTCAACCTTCAGAAGACACGCCTTCCTCTCTTTCAACATCTTTCACTCCATCTACTGCACAGTCTTCTTCATTGTCTACTTCCACCCCCTTATTACTACTCTTCATCCTTATTGTCCTCCCAACAGTACTACCTCACTCCATACCAGCCCATCTTCCTCCCGCTTCTGCAAACCTTTTGAGTATCCTTTTCTTGGCCCAGCCAAATGGGATCAATTATTTGTGCTTATCCTTCTCTCCCAACAATGTTTCCTGATTGGATGCCCTTCCTAATCAACCGCCACGGCGGCGACTTCCCTACTGCAGGACATAAGCCTCTCTCAATTCACTATTGAGAGATAATATATGGCAGTGTCCTGATTGAATGCCCTTCCTAATCAACCACGGCTCGGCGCCACGACGGTGACTTTCCCTGCGTTTGACTTCTCAAGGCGATATGCCTTTTTCTTGGGCTCGAGCCAGCAGTCAGAGCGCAGGCATTTTTACGACCGCCGCGGCGGGGAATTGAACTCGGGACCACGAGGGTCGGAGTCCAGTGCTCTTATCACTGGACCATTGTGGCAGTCACCCATAATATATATATATATATACATATATATACATATATATACATATATATACATATATATACATATATATACATATATATACATATATATACATATATATACATATATATATACATATATATACATATATATATGTATATATAAGATCATATAGATATGTATATATGATATAGATATGTATATATACGTACATATATGGACACACATGTGTATTTACTGTATGTATATGTGTATATGTATATATATCTATATACATACACACACTGTATATATATATATATATATATATATATATATATATATGAATGCATATATATATGTGTATATATATGTATACATATGTGTACATATATATTTATATATATATATATATGTACGTATATATGTATTTAAATGTGTTTATATACATATATATATACACATAAACGTATATGTATATACATATATATTTATATATATATATATGTATATATATGAATATAGATGTATACATGTGTATACACTGTATATATGTGTATATATACACACATACATATATATATATATATATATATATATATATATATATAAATGTATATCTATTCTGTATGTATATATATATATATATATATATATATATATTAACTATATATACTATTTGTATATACATATATGTGTAAAGCTGCGGAATTATATTTCAGTACACATGCTGGGTCCCACTTTTGTACATCTGGCAACCACCTCGATGTAAACATAGTGTAAACAGTATTTTTATGAATGAGGCGAAAACGCTTGGTTGTGATTGGTAGAATATAAATACCCAGTAATTGTATTAATATCAATTTTTAGAAACGAAATAAGCTATTTGATTTTTTTTTTTTTTTTTTTTTTTTTGATAACTGTTTGCAAAACGTGCAGTATTAATTATCGTTGGCTTTGTATAAAACGTTTTTCAAATGCTACTTCTTGGAATTGTTTATCGAAATAGCAACACCTATACCTATGGAGGCAAGGCGGCATTCCGCCTCTATTTGAACAGAACAATTAACAATGATATTTGCATATGTCTTGAATATAGAAAACGCCTCATACTTCAAATCTCGAGGTGAGACTTTCTTTTCACCGAAACAAAACACTTTTTCAATAAACAGAAAACATACTACGTTATATTCTCCATTATAGAACATTACATGAACGCAAAACCGCAGTATGGGTATGGAGAACATAAAGACGCCTTATCATTGTGTGTATGCATCGTATGTGTGTGTGTAAAGGCTCCATATATTAAATACCTTTATACATTGGTTAAGCAGGAGTAGTAAAAGGTGACGGTGGCTTTGACTCTTTTTATTTAGAAGAGTACCAGCAACACAGAGATATAGCAACACGACAAGTGTTGGTAGTGCGGGTAGTCGCGGTCAGCCCAGGAGGGGCCGAGAGGCTGGCGAGAATGACTGGAGCCCTCCCGCCTGAAATCGTAGGCCGGCCGGCCTACCTTGACTGGACTAGTGTTGGGTAGGAACTCTCAGTGGCCTGGGTCAACCTTGACCTTAAATATTCGGGAGTGGCGTGGGGACGCCACCTCTAGGCGTGGTTTGAGGAACCACGCCAAGCAGCCGCGTGGTCTATGCGTGCTTATGTACACAGTATATTGCTCGGCCACCAACTAACGCCTCGCCCTTGAGGCGCCTTAGATTTGCCTCAAGGGTGACCCAACTTGGCTGGTTCTTGATTTGTTAATCCCTTCGTTCTCGCGTGTGCTGTCCCTGATGCATCTTCGTGGCTGCTCGTCTTTGTTGTCATCTTCATCCTGGTCCCTGGTAAATCCGTCTGTCCTCGACATCCACACGTCCTCGAAGGTCTCGCACAGGCCCTCCTTGACTTCGGACTCGTCCAGACTTCCTCGTAGTCCTCGTCCAAGCCTACCTCGGCAGCTTACTCGCCTAATGCACGTGTCCGCAGATCTCGTCCAGGTCCTTCTCGGCTGCGTGCTCGTCCGGCAGGAAGCGTCTTTTTCGGCATCTCAGGGCGGCTGATCCCTGCGCTGACGAGCACCTGGAGTTTAACTGGATCTGTGGCATCCTCGCAGGCGGCGCCCGTCACAGCATCATGGGGCGACTGGTACCTGCGCTGGCGAGTTTCTGGTCCTTCACTGGATCTACGGGCGTCCTGGCAAGCGGCGCCCTTCCACATCCTGGGGCGGCTTGATACCTGCTTTGACGAATTGTCCTGGTCTCCAGCCTTCTGGCGATCTTCCGGTGACGTTTTCCACAGCGTCCGAAGGTGATAATTTCTGCAGCAGGGCCTCCTTCCGTGCCGTGACATATATCGTGAACAAAAGGGCCAAGATAGTAAGAGAAAAGAGAGACATCAGAGAAGAAAACGCCACTAGGTGATTATTTATAAAAAATTGCAGTTTTGAATGTTTGATTTTACGTTATTTTCGTCTTTTTTTTTCATTTTGTGTTTTACGTTCAAAGAAGAAATTAGAAAAGAGAGACGGTAGTAGCGATCCGCAAGGACTTAGCTACCAAACCGTCTCTTGATAGAATGAGAATAAAGTAAGGGAAACGACAAATGGCAACCCGCTAGGATTTACTTGAACCATTGTTGTAACACAGAAAGGAAATGTATGTAAAATAAGAATTCATGTACAAGTCACACATCACGACTGAGAAACTCGCGGGCAAAGAGATGCGTCATAGATCTTTTACGCCTGCAAATACGACAGCAACAAACCCTATTAATGGAAGGTTTCGGTGTCTTTTGTTCTGCATGGATGAGTGAGTGAGTGAGCATATAAGTATGTATAAATAGCTCCCACGTGGCTAGCTCCAACGTGGCGTGCCCACGCTGGCCCAAGCCAGCCGGCGGTCCCAGAGGGCGTGCCCCACGCCACCCACCAGTACTTAAGGCTCAGGATGACCCAGGTCAGGAGCTTCACTTCAGAGAGTTCCTGCCGACAGCGTGTCGGGTCAGGGCTGGCTGCTGAGCCAGCCGCCGCGCCCTTCTCAGGGCTGACCAAGCACTAAGCCTTACCCAGACTTGTATCTGTGTTACATTACTGTGTATCGGTCCGAATCACTGTGTTGTGAGCCGTGCTAACGTTGGCTACCACTCCTGTTTATCACTGTTTAAAGGCGTTCATATAGAGCCTTTACATTCTGGTGGTAGGGTGGTAGTTGCGTCCTTTAGGCTCGCAAAATGGACCACAGCCTCTGGTTACCCCGCTCGGACCAATCGCTCCCACACACGCAATTCTACAGAACCTGTTGTGAGTACATATTTGGGCTATTTTTCCTTTCTTTTATCTTCCCCCTAAATGTGTTCAGCTGAATGTGCAGTTACGCTCACGCTGGTTTTGTTAGGTTAAAGTGCTAATTGACAGCAAATGATATGCTCTCCATTTCTGACCTCAGATCACATTACTGTGTGATCACGGTATGGGTTCAAACAATATGAAAATCGTTCATTTATTACGCATTTGTTTATTTTTTCTCGTGATTAGAGAGTATATTGTTTCAATTGCAACGAAATTAGCGCGTTCATGATTTTACTGTTTTCATGAACATCATATCATTATTCTTTATCACTACCCATTTCCCGTCTTGACCTGACCTCCGAGTAACACCTATTAGTCACATCTGCTTGGGACAGATGTGTGACCTGATACCGCTTTCACTCTGAGTGATTGACACAGTGAAATGAATGTGAGAAACAGTTGGCATTTCCTGTATATTGTTTTCTAGATTGTTACATTATAGGATAACGCATAGCATCCGTTACATGCTCATTGGTGACACGTTCTATCGGCGCTAGAGCGGAGCTTGTAACGCGAATTATTTACATTTTTATATAGCGCCAGGGATCTACCCCTTATCATAGTGTCAGAATGCCTGATTACTTGGGGTTGCGTATATGCCTAATATATCCGCGCTCCGACGTTAGTTCGTTCGGCAACTTTTGAGCCGGTATGACTCACAATTACGTCCGTTAAATAATGTAGGACTAGGGCTTAAGCTAGAATCGTGATTAATCATTAATCACACCCTGCTCACACTTTAGACGTCACTGCCATGTTTGGGTAAATCCCATCGATTTGTGATTCATGATAAATACCCGTCGGGCATTGCATGAGCGCCCATCACAGACTAGCAGATAGAGTGGGTTATTAATATTTTCCCAGCTCATTTTCGCTTCATAAAGTACGGCAAGTAGGGTAGAGAGACCCCCGTCAATTGAGGTCTGTATTGGCAGCTTGACATGTTGTTACCTCGGCAGCATTTTTTCCCCGAGAAGATTCGCTCATGAATTGTTTTCACGTCACCATTCATTAGTGCGTCATTCTGTCGCATATCATTAAATAAGCCTTACCCAGACTTGTATGTAGTACTTGAAATAATTTTGTATTACTTCTATAGCTAGTTTATTGCATTTGTGTAAAATGAACGTTATTTTCCGAGTTGGCACCCACGTCCGGTCTGTGTGAGGTCACTTTCACTCTCATTAACTGTCACTCACACTCACACACACACACACACACACACACACACACACACACACACACACACACACACACACACACACATACACACATACACACACACACTCTCTCTCACGCACTCCCGCGAGTTTGTCAAGTCGTGATGTTTGACTTGTGACTTACATTTCTTCTCTGCGTTACGACAATTGTTTCAAGTAAATCCTTGCAGATGCCGTTGCCGTTTCCTTTATTTACCCTCCTGTCTATCAGAGACGGTTATCAGTTCAAGCTAGGTCCATACGGATCGCTGTTACCGTCTCTCTCTCCTATTTTTTTCCTTAACTTTGTGAAAAAAAACACAAAATAAAAAAAGAAGAAGACGAAAATAACGAAATTCAACCATAAAAACTGCAAATTATATAAATAATCGGATAGTAGCGCTTAACATCCCCTCTTCTCTGTTGCTTTTCTTTTCTCTTACTATCTTGGCCCTTATGTGTATAATCTTGTTCACGATATCTGTCATGGTACCGAAGGAGGCCCTGCTGCAGAAACGGTCACCTTCGGACGCTGTGGAAAACGTCACCGGATGATCGCCAGAAACCGAGAAAGATTAGGATAATTACGCGCGTAGATCCAGTGAAGGACCAGGAACTCCCCAGAGCAGGTACCAGTCGACCCATAATGCTGTGAACTTGCCTGGACGCCGTAGATCCACTCAACCTCCAGGAGCTCGAAGAGGACGCTACCTGCCGGACGCCCGTGAACCTGACGAGGACAACGAGGACGTCGGTAAGAGCAAGAAGGACCTGGATGAGATTTGCAGGAACATGCATTGCGCGAGTAAGCCGCCGAGTTAAGCCTGGTCGAGGACTACGAGGACGAATCCGAAGTCAAGGAGGACCTGTGCGAGACCTTCGAGGACGTGTGGATGTCGAGGACAGACGGATTTACCAGGGACCAAGATGAAGATTCATCAGGGACGAGCAGCCACGAAGATGCACCAGGGACAGCATAAGCAAGAACGAAGTAATTACAAGTCAAGAACCATCCAGGTTGGGTCACCCTTGAGGCAAATATCAGGCGCCTCGAGGGCGAGGCGTGAGTAGGTGTCCGAGCAATATAAGTATGTATAAATAGCTCCCACGTGGCTAGCTCCAACGTGGCGTGCCCACGCTGGCCCAAGCCAGCCGGCGGTCCCAGAGGGCGTGCCCCACGCCACCCACCAGTACTTAGGGCTCAGGATGATCCAGGTGAGGAGCGTCACTTCAGAGAGTTCCAGCCGACAGCGTGCCGGGTCAGGGCTGGCTGGTGACCCAGCCGCCGCGCCCTTCTCAGGGCTGACCAAGCACTAAGCCTTACCCAGACTTGTATCCGTGTGAATTATCTGTGTTGCTTACTCTTCTGAATAAAAGAGGTTAAGCCAACCGTCCCTTTCACTACTCCTGCTAAACCATATGTTTAAGGCGGTCTTAATAGCCTTTACAGAGCGTGTGTGTGTGTGTGTGTGTGTGTGTGAGTGACAGTTAATGAGAGTGAGAGTGACCTCCCACAGAGCGGACATGGATGCCAAACCCCAGAATAATGTTCGTCTTAAAAAAAAAAAAAAAAAAAAAAAGATTTAAAAAAATGCGATAAACTTAGAAAAAAAAACTACCACATTGAATTTAACATTTAATGATATGCGACAGAATGACGCACTAATGAATTGTGACATGAAAACAATATTCGCGGCTTCACGCAAACGAATCTTCTCGGGGAAGAATCTGCCGAGGTAACAATTTGTCAAGCTACGCATGCAGACTTCATTGACAAGCTGGGAAAATTTATAAATAACCCACTCTAGCTGCGAGTATTTGATGGGCGCTCATGCAATGCCCTATGGGTATTTATCATAAATCACAAATCGATGGGTTTACCCCAAACATGCCACCGACGTCTAAAGTGTGAGCAGGGTGTGATTAATGAGTGAATCACGATTCTACCTTAAGCCCTAGTCCTACATTATTTAACGGACGTAATTGTGAGTCATACCGGCTCAAAAGTTGCCGAACAAAATAACGTTGGAGAGCAGATCTATTAGGCATATACGCAACCCCAGGTAATCAGGCACTTCCCCATATCAATGATATGGGGAAGATCCCTGGCGCTATATTAAAATGTAAATGCATATAAATCGCGTTACAAGTTCCGCTCTAGCGGTGATAGAACGTGTCACCAATGAACATGTAACGGTTGCTATGCGTTATCCCTATATTGTAACAACTCTAGAAAACAATTTATAGGAAATGCTAGCTGTTCTCACAGCCATTTCAGCGTGTCAATCACTCGAAGTGAAAGTGAGGTCAGATCACCCAACTGTCCAAGCGGGTTTGACTAATGACTTATCACTCCGAGATCAGGTCAAGACGGGAAATGGGCAGTGAGAAAGAAATAATGAGATGATGTTCATGAAACGATAAAATCAAGAACGCGCTAAATTCGTTGCATTTGAAATAATAAAAGTTTCTAATCACGAGAAAAATTAAATAAATACTTAATAAATGAACGATATTCATATTGTTTGACTCCATACCGTGATCACACAGTAATGTGATCTGAGGTCTGAAGAATGGAGAGCGTGCCATTTGCTGTCAATCAGCACTTTAACCCAACAAAACCAACGTGAGCGTGACTGCACATACGGTTTAACACATTTAGGTGGGAAGATAGAGAAAGGAAATAAAAATGCCCAACATGTATACTCACGTGGTTATTTGAAGACAAGGTCTTGGGAAGCGATGGTCGAGCGGATTTCAGAGAGTCCATGTTGCGTGCCAAAAGGTCAAAATACCACCCTGCCACCAGAATGTAAAGGCTCTATATATTGAACTCCTTTATACATTGGTTAAGCAGGAGTAGTAAAAGGTGACGGTGGCTTTAACTCTTTTTATTTAGAGGAGTACCTGCAACACAGATATGGCAACACGGCAAGGTCTGGGTAAAGCGCAGTGTGGGTAGTCGCGGTCAGCCCAGGGGGGGCCGAGAGGCTGGCGAGAATGACTGGAGCCCTCCCGCCTGAAATCGTAGGCCGGCCGGCCTACCTTGACTGGACTAGTGTTGGGCAGGAACTCTCTGTGACCTGGGTCAACCTTGACCTTAAATATTTGGGAGTGGCGTGGGGACGCCACCTCTAGGCGTGGGTAGAGGGACCACGTGGAACGCGGCCTGTAAGCAGCTGCGTGGTCTATGTGTGCTTCTGTACACAGTATAGTGTGCGTATGCGTGCGCGCGCCCGGGTGTGTGTGTGTATGTGTGTATGTGTATATACTCATCAAGTATATACTTGTGCACACACGCATACACACACACGCGTGCACAAGCAGGCTCACACACACACACACACGCATACACGCACATACGCACATACGCACACACGCACACGCAAACGCACACGCACACACACACACACACACACACACACACACACACACACACACACACACACACAGCGCACGAACAACAACATTAATAATAAAGATAATACTATTGATAATGATAACAATAATGGGGAGTAGGAGGATAATAATGATGATAATATTGTTAATAATAATGATTATATAAATAACAATAATGATAACAATAATAATAATTATAACAATAATAATAATAATAATAATAATTATAACAATAATAATAATAATAATAATTATAACAATAATAATAATAATAATAATTATAACAATAAAAAAATAACATACTACTACTACTAATAATAATAATAACATTGATAATAATAATAGCACTGACAATGATAATTATAGTTAACATTATTATTATTATAATAACTATGATAATATAAATAATGATAATGATTATAATAATAACAAAAATAAGAATAAAAATAATAGTAATGATAATGATGAAAAGTCATAATAATATTATTATTAATTGAAATAATAATGATGATACTGATGAAAATTTAAATAATAATAATAATAAAATAATAATAATAATAATAACAATGATAATAATGATAATAATAACTGTAGGGTACGCTACGCACTCGCCGACTCTAATCGTCGTCTTCTTAAAGAAAATGCGGACACCCCTTCGCCGCTCTCCACGCTAAACCTTATGCTTAGTCATACTATGGATTGCACAATTGTGGAATGTCAGAATTCTGGGTCACATTTTGTGCCGCTGTCAAAATTCTGGAATTCACAAATGTGCTGTCCGCTCTTGTGCGACCACCAAGCGCGTTGCAGTTACTTCCAAATTCAAATTATGTAAATAATGTACCATAAAAGTATAATTTCCTATATATTATATAATTATAAATGTCGTAATCGTAATTCAAAATTAAAATTTGCTTGTTTTTCCTCATGCAAATGTATTCATGCATTTTTTTTTTTTTTTTTTTTTTATCAACATTGCTTCCCTATGAAAATTGACATCAAATGTTGGCGATTGACGCCTGTATGTTGTATAGTTGTACTCCAATTGATAAGGTAAGATAATTTTTCACGTAGTAATGCGGTAATCCCTTATCATAAGGTCACGAAATTCAGATTAGGCATACTTAAAACGAACATGAAATAAAGAAATATCATTACATAAGTAGCTTTGTATTATTTTGCGATAATCCCGAATCGCTGAACGATAAGTTTCATAAAGCTTTGTGCATTTAGAATATACTGCTTACTACATTCAATTTCTGTTGCCAATTTCTATTGTATTACAATTAGATATTCAACTTTTCGGGCGAAAGTCATCATGAACCATGAAATTTAATAAATGTTATAACCACTGACAAGATGACTAGTGTAGCATGTTTACAATAGAAACTTAATTCAATCTTTAGAATCCTTCTTCGTCATCTGCAAGACCTGCGGCCGACCGCATGGATCCTTTCGCGGCGACGGCAGAGAGCGAAATTCTGTCGCGATTCAGGATGACGAAGGGGGCTGCACATGATCATATGCTTGGGTTTTGAGCTTACAGTGATACTCCATTTATATCAAATTTGCTCTTAAAATACCATTGTTACCACCTTAATTTTTATGTTTCTTATTGGTTACATTTGTTGAATTTGGTAAAAAATAACATTCTTTTTAATTTTCTTTATTTGAAATGTTTTGTTTTAATTTTAAATTTTGTAAATCTAACTCGTGGTACCCTTGATAGATACACATTTTTTTGTATATAATATATATACATATATATGAATATGTGTATATATGTATTTATATGTGTATATTATATATATATATGTATATATATATGTGTAGCGAGACGGAATGCAGTTACGAAGATCTCACAGCGCTGACCCGACAAACGACCCCTTCTCCCATCACTTTGCCCTCTTAACTACCGTCCGAGATCGTTCGCCTGGAATTCCGTAACAGCCTCAGGCACAGGGCAGACAAGGCAAGGTCGGGGGAATCTTGGAGAGCAGAGGTCGGGGAGGCAGACGGGAGACGTGAACGACCGTGAACGGAGGAGAGGCAGTTCGGAAAGCGAGAGGACAGGCGGCAGAGCAGACGAATGGATCGGCAGCCCTTTTTTTTGTACCCTCATCTAAGTTAAGTTCTGCAGTATTGCGTACCAGTGTGGTATTACTAAATAAAGCAGAATATTTCTTTTATCCTGTGTGGATTTTTCTTAACGATCCTTCAAAGCAATGCCTGCCTTTCTTTTACAAACATCAAATAAATAATAAACCGTCTCATTATAAATAATCAAGTAGATTTTCCCATAGGACCTTAAATTTTCCCACACTACCAATGTAAAAAGGACATATAAACAGGTCTTAACCCCGTCGACGAGCGCCTTCGACTCGTTGCGCACTGTAACGACGGTTTGGATCGTTACATATGTATAAATGTACATACATATGTGTATATATAATATATATATATATATGAACAAACGCACACACGCACGCGCGCACGCATACACATATGTATGTGTACATATATACATGCATATGCGATATATATATTTATATATGAAATATATATATATACAAACATGTATGTATGTATGTGTTTTTGTTAACACGCGTGTGTGTGCGCTGTGTGCATTCATGCACACTGGGTGAATCTATCATTGATATGATGGCGGGTTGAGGACCACTAATAATAATTACCTAACCAACTACTCCCCTGGGGAAGGATCATTTGTTAGCCGCCCCAGTATGAAAACCCAGTCAAATACATATATGTATGTGCTTTTATATATATATATTATATATATCTTATATATATATATCTTATATATATCTTATATATATATGTATATAATTCACCAGCATCTTTAAATTGGCAAAATGTTTTGATTTGTCTGTATACTATGTTATGTAAATTAAATGTACTATTTTCACCTACCAATTTGTTTTGGTTTTGATCTCGTGTTAATATGCGATTTCTGTCAATTTTATTTTTAAAATACCATTGTCACCACCTTAATTTTCCTTGTATAATGTTCTCCTCTTGTGATAAGAATGTCGCTTACATACTGAATTCGTTAAATTTGATGAAAATTGATTTTTCTAAATTTGCATGACACTCCATTGGCCACCGATTGCAAGTATCAGTCGGTGACTTCACTCCCTTTGCAAGAAACAATCGGTGATCCTCAGACGGATGTGACTGGCTCGTTTTTTCCTTTGTTTTTAGATGTTTTTATGGGTAGCATTTTGTGTACAGTTCATAGTACATAATGTCAAATAGTTCGTCAAACAGCGCATCGTTGGTGGCACAGTGATGACGAAATAGAAAGCTTCTAGATATTCATTTAGCCAGCGAAAGAGTAAAAACCCATTTCTCAATAATTATGGGAGACTATAATGCCCCCGTAGTGGGAAATCAGGGAGTAGGCACTAGGAGTGAGAGGGGGCAAATAATAGTCGACTTTGCGGAGTGCTCAATATCATGAATACATTCTTCGAAAAAAAAAACTAGAGCGGAAGTGGATATGGAAGTCGCCATCAGACATCAAAAACGAAATTGACTTCATAATTTCAAATAGGCGCGATATAGCAAAAAAGTGGAAGTTATTAATAAAGTAGATGTTGGCCGCAACCATAGGTTGGTCAGAGGCCAAATTAAATTACACCTCAGAAGGGAAATTAATAAACTCATACGAAAACCGTAGCCAAACTTAGCTAACTTGAAGACCAAAGCATGAATAAACTCATACGAAAACCGTTGCCAAACTTAGCTAACTTGAAGACCAAAGCATGAATAAACTCATACGAAAACCATTGCCAAACTTTGCTAACTTGAAGATCAAAGCATGAATAAACTCATACGAAAACCGTAGCCAAACTTAGCTAACTTGAAGACAAAAGCATGAATAAACTCATACGAAAACCGTAGCCAAACTTAGCTAACTTGAAGACCAAAGCGAGAGAATTTAGCATTAACATCCAAAACAGATATTCACTTCTCAGCGACGAAGATCTCAACATTGACCAAATTAACAAACAGTTCAATGACATAATAAAGGAAGCTGCACTTGAAGTAGGCGGAAAGAACGTCAAACAAAACTCCAGTAAGCTCTCGATAGAAACTAAAGAACTTATGCAAAAACGTAGGGTCGAGAAAGCATCGTCAAATAGGGACAAAATAAAATTAGCTGAACTAACAAAAACTATAAACAGAGAGAAGAGAGAAGATGTACGGAAATTCAATACTCAAATAATAAATGAAAACGTGATCTCAAGTACCAGCATGAAAAAAGCTAAAAGGAGACTAGGAATAGGGAGAGATCAAACATATGCAATAAAGAAACAAGACGGAGATGTGACATATAATAAGAATGAGATCATAAGAGTAGTGGAAGACTTTTACAGGGATCTATACAACGCAAATGAACAGCCACGGATAGAAGCGAACGCGGTAACTAGAGAAGTACCTAACATCACAACAGAAGAAATAAATAGAGCGCTTAAAGGCATGCAGAGAGGGAAAACACCAGATGAAGACGGTATTAGTATAGACCTTATAATAGACGCAGGGGAAATTGCAACAGTGAAACTAGCCAAACTTTTTAACAAATGCCTTCTCAATGGAAAAATTCCGAAAGCCTGGAAAAATGCAACAGTTATTTTGATTCATAAAAAAGGGGACAGGAGGGATCTGAAAAACTACCAACCCATAAGTCTCCTTTCAGTTACAAACTGTTCACAAAAATCATCACAACTCGCATCTCTGACAGTCTGGATTCTAACCAGCCAAGAGAATAGGTAGGCTTCCGCAGTGGATTCTCAACAACAGACCACCTACAAACTACCAAACTGTTCCCTAAAATTATCCCAACTCACATCTCTGACAGTCTGGCTTCTAACCAGCCAGGAAAAATGCAACAATTATTCTGATTCATAAAAAAGTGGACAGGAGGGATCTAAAAAACTACCAACCCATAAGTCTCCTTTAAGTTACTTACAAACTGTTCACTAAAATCATCACAACTCGCATCTCTGACAATCTGGATTCTAACCAGCCTAGAGAACAGGCAGGCTTCAGCAGTGGATTCTCAACAACAGACCACATACACACACTCACCCAAATAAGAGAAAAAATAAATGAATATAGAAAACCCCTGTGTATGGCATTCATCGATTACGAAAAGGCATTTGACTCTGTACAAATACCAGCAGTACGAGAAGCTATTCGAAGACAGGGAGTAGAGGAGGTATATTGTAAGATATTGGAAGATATATACGAAGATTGGACAGCAACCATCAAGCTCCACACAGAAACCGATAAAATCCCAATCAAGAAAAGTGTTAGACAGGGTGATACCATCTCACCAAAACTGTTTACAGCTTGCTTTGAGGAAATATTCAAGAAGCTAGAATGGACCAGAAAGGGTATCAAAATCGGGGACGAATACCTAAACAATCTAAGATTTGCAGATGATATTGTTCTCTTCAGTGAATTTTCAAATGAAATGCAGCAACTAATAAATGATCTGAATAGAGAAAGCCTGAAAGTCGGAATTAGGATGAACAAGAAAAAGACTAAGATCATGTTCAAAATGGCGCGACGAAATAACGAAATTTTGGGGCCAAGACTGGAAGCCAAAAACGCAAGACAGACAAAGATGGAAAAAGTTGGGAGAGGCCTACGTCCTGCAGTGGATCGACCCAGGCTGATGATGATGATGATGATATATGTGTGTGTGTGTATTTTTGTGTATATATACATATATATTCACATATACACTTATGTATTTATATCTTTATATACATGTTTCATGTATGTATATATATATATATATATATATATATATATATATATATATTGTACATATATATACACATACATATATACATACATACATATATATATAAATATATATACATATATATATAGTTATATTGATACAGATATAGATGTATAGATATAGATAAATATATGACACACACACATGTGTGTATATATATATATTTTATATATATATCATATATATATCATGTATATATATCATATATATATATATATATCATATATATATATAAAATAAATGGTAAAACATTCTACCGTGTTGGTACTATGGTAGAAAAAAAACACAATGTAAAACTAGATTTCTTGAAAGTAAGACTACAATTGCAGTAACATGGGGCGAGTGAGGACAGACGCAAGAAAGCGAAGGGAGGTCAGATCAGGTCGGAGGGTCGGGCGGACTGTGTGAAGGGTGGCCGGCATACGAGAGAAGGCGGAGGATGTGGGAAGCGAGGATAAAAGCCGCTGTTCAGGTTGAAATTAGGCAGCAGCTTTATTAAGGAGGATTCCACCAGTCTGCGGGCGTGGACGTCAGCGGAAGGAAAGACAATACGCGCCGCTGACCAGCCCATCTGATGGCCTGTGTCCCACTGATGGCAAAAGAGGGCGTTGTTGTTGTGTCCCCTGGATACAGCGTACTTATGTTGAGACAGACGCTTAGTGACCGACTGGCGCCGGTCTCGCCAAAGTATTGCTTATTACAGGAGGTACAAGGAACAGCATAAGTGCCCACCTTCGAGGAAGAGGGAGGACTGGTGTGGACCTGGTTGCGATGGAGTGTTCACCTGGCGAAAGATCAGCCTGCAGTTGAGAGTTGAAGAGGGCAGCAGAGAGAGTAGATCTCCTCAGTGTAAAGCAGGCTGAGGACGGCCAAGTGAGGAGTCTCTTTAGGAGAGGAGTCGTGGCAGAAGGTACGCCGTGCCCTGGATAACGCGACGTCGAGAACATGACAAGGGTAGCCCAGTCTGGAAAACGAACGACGCAGGGAGTCGATCTCTCCATCCAGGTATTGGGGGTCACAGATGTGGAGGGCGCAAAACCTATATATATGGCAAAACCTCTCTTTACATGGAGAGGATGGTATGAGAAGAAGTGTATGTACATACCACTATGTATAGTCTCCCTGTATATGATCAGCAGAGCGATGTACGAGGGTGTCCAAGAAGGGGAGCTTGTTGCCAACCTCCCATTCCACCTTGAAACGGATGGAAGGGGAGACAGAGTTCAGCTGGGTCATGAAGTCCGAGAACAAGGCAGGGTCATGAGGCCAGAGAGCGAAGACGTCGTCAACATACCTCAGCCAAACCGTCGGCTCGAAGAATTCCATAAACATGTTAGACAAGACCGGAGAGAGGGGAGAGCCCATGACAACACCGAAGGGCTGGGACTAGAAGCGACCCTCAAAGGAAAAGGAATTCGACTCCACACACAGAGGAATAAATATGTGTATGTATATATATATATATATATGTATATATATTATATACATAAATATACATATATATATATATTATATACATAA
>NC_061835.1:4341169-4353669 GCF_019202785.1 Penaeus chinensis
CGCAGAAAATATCGTGGCCCTGCCGGTTTTTATCACCGGGGGATGAAAAGAAACACCCGCTGACTGTCTAGACCAACTCTTTATTGTTCGAAAATCTTCTGTTTACATTGCCTCGGTGACGTCAGAGGCAAAACATTTTTAAAGACAATTTCTTTAAATAAATGTACGTAAAACACATAAATACAAATGGGTAAAAGTAGAAGGAAAAGCATATAAATAAACACTTTGGAAAGAGAAATGCCATGTACTTAAAAAAACGAATAAACGAAATGTATAAAACGTTTCCCCTAAACTCAAAACTAAAAACGAAGTAAAATCCGAGACTTTAAAAGTTAATGGAATATTTAAAATACCAAAAGGAATAAAAGCCAATAAAAATAAGTTTACAAGAATGTCTCGTAATTAAATTATAAAATAAATTGATTACAGAAAACCAGATGAAAAGGGGAAAACTAAAGTAAAACAACAAAAGCAAATATAAACGAGGAAATCAAACAAAATAAAGCAAAACAAGACGAGTGACAGGTAGCGATCAGTCCTCTAGCATGGGCAGCCAGAACGGGAGAGCAGACCACCTTACAGAATTCCTTCCCTGCTCTGGGTCGAAGCGAACAGCGGATCATCCCTCAGCGGAGAGGGATGATCTGAATAAACCGAGAATGATGATCTAGGACAGTCAATTCCCATCTTATAGGGGCCTGGCACAGGTCAAGAATGTCTAATGATACTCGTTCCAATGGATAAAGAGCTAGAGGTGTGTCGGCCATTGGAACACGCTGGGCAATACCTCTTGACTACTGGCAAATAAGACAATGTTCCACATATTGGCGTACATCACGTAACATGTTGGGCCAATAGAACATGTTGCGTAGATTCTCGTATGTCCTATGAATACCAGGATGCATTGCTAGAGGTGGTGTATGAGCTGCTTTCAATGCCGAATCTCGCAGCGTTTCCGGAACACACAGCTGGTACACAATTTTATCTGGCAGGTGCAACAGTCGGTACAGAACCCCATCATTCATTTCGAAGTCTGAGAGGGAGACGAAAGGCTTTCTCTTCGGTACAGTGCCATCACTCAGATAGGACAGGAGATCTTGAAGTGTAGGATCCTGTCTTTGCTCAAGGGCAAGCTCTTGAGATGACAGTTGCCGAACATCAACGGCAGCAATCTGTCGTGATAGCAAGTCTGGAACGTAGTTTGTAGGACCTTCCTTGTACCTGATCTCAAAATCATAATAGGACAGATCGTGGGCGTATCTGGTCATCCGCGGTGATTTCGTCCGATGTTTAAAGACGTATATAAGAGGGCGATGGTCTGTGTAAATGATAAACTTGCGTCCATATAAGTAGGAATCAAAGACCCTAACACCCTCAACAACTGCTAGTGCCTCACAGTCAATGGCTGGGTAACGAGTTTCTGGGTCTCGCAGCTTCCTACTGTAGTAACCAATAGCATGTGGTGCACCGTCGTGATCTCGCTGAATTAAAGCTGCTCCCAAGGCAACACTACTTGCATCTGGGTGTAGCTCAAAGGGTTGTGTGAAGTCTGGCTGTCAAAGAACTGGAGCCGATGCTAGACGTCCTTTTAGTTCGTCAAATGCCTGTTGTTGGTCTTTATCCCACTTCCAACTCTGGCCTTTTTTCAAGAGGAGGTGGAGTGGAGCTGCACTGGTTGCATACCCCTCTATATGCTTCCTGAAAAGCCTGTTGCACCCAAATATCGCCGAACTTCTTTGATAGATCTGGGTGCAGGTGTTGCTAAAATAGCTGCAACCTTCTCTCGGTCAGGCGACACACCTTCGGGAGATATGGTGAATCCCAAAAATTTTATTGTGGTTGCAGCAAACTTGCACTTTTCCATATTCAGCTTCAACCCAGCTGCTGCCAGTAGCCTCAGGGTCTCTTCTAGATCCTTCAAATGCTGCAAGAAACCCCTAGAGTAAACAACCACATCATCCATATATGCTAAGGTGTGGTGTCCCAGGACAGATGACAGGACAATATTCATTGTTCTCTGGAAAGTTGTAGGTGCAGTACTAAGGCCAAAAGGTAGTCGCCGGAACTGAAAAAGCCGATATCCATCATTAAATGCCGTCTTGGGGCGGTCCTCGGGATGAACCTCGACACTCCAATATGCTGCCTTTGCATCCAGAGTAAACGTGTCAGATGGGCCTAATTCATCAAGAAGCTCGTCAATCCTTGGCAGAGGGAATGTATCAGCTGTTGTTACTGCATTCAGGTTCCTATAATCCACACAGAACCGAAGTGAACCATCTTTCTTTTTCACCAGGACAACTGGGCTCAACCATGGTGAAGTTGTGGACTCAATGACACCATTCTTGAGCATGGCGTCACACTGCTTGCGGATAGTTTGGCGAGTTGCCTGCGGGAGACGCCACTGGCGAGTACATAAAGGTGTTGCTTGACCTGTGTCAATCATGTGCTGAATGCCTGGGATATGGCCCACAGTATCGTCACCTCCATCAAAAAGGACACTGTAGCTACATAAGAGACTCAGCAACTTCTTGCCCTGATCCTCTTCCAAGTGCCCCAGGTTGGGCATCTGGCATTCAGTATCCAAAGGCGATGGGTAATCTGGGATATTGGCAGCTTCAATCACAGCGAGGGCTTGTGATGGGGGCAAATCATCAGTGATATCAGTGACAATACTACCATACCCAAAATCCTCTACCCCAAAGGTTCTGTCAAACTGGTCTTCCTCCCACTGGAAATCCTCATCTATGTGGTCATCAGGCAAATCAGGACATGCAGGGTTGCAGGGATTGATAGTGTTGTAAGGCTCGAAGGATGTGGTCTCTGTCGTAAAGACAGCTTCGACTGCAGCTACCATCCCCAAGCACGTTCCCTGGGTTAGTCGAACTGGCCTGGCGGTATCGTTGACTGCCCACACAGGGCATCGACGTCCAGATACATTAAGTAGCGCACAAGGCGAAATGCACACAGCTGATACCTGAGGTGTAAACAATATATCCCCATCATTAGGAGCAGACCTTGCCACTACACATTCCAAGAATCGCCCACTGTCTGGTGGGAGCTCTGTTGTTTGGTAAAGGTGCACAGCAGAAGTGTCAGGTGTTGATAAGTGAGAAGTTGAAGAGCAGCTTACTTCAGCATTTCCTGTAGCTCCTGGTGTGGTCACACTCACCAAACTCAGCTGTAGGGATTGAGTGTCAGTGTAATTTTCTAAAAACTCCTGGCCTTCTAAAGTCAGGCAGGCACAGTCATCCTGGGAGTTGGAGGACAGGCTGAAGGTGGTTCTTCGTAAAAAGTCTATCCCCAAGAGGATGTCTCCAGGAAACCTTACATCACACACAGTGTATGGCATATTTCTAAGTCTGAGTTAAGGTGAAAAACAAGGGTTACTTCACTCAGGGCGTCAATTGGTTGGCCAGACACCCCTCGTAGAACACTGGTAGTAACCCTCCTGCGCAGGTGGTCATGAGGATCGATCCGCTTGAGGGCTTGGGGTTTGACAATCGTTAATTCAGAGCCTGTATCAAGAAAGCACAAGGCTGTGAATCCATTAGCATTGAGTGCCACAACTGGCCGTCCGGTAGGCCCTATTTCCTTCTTGATAGGAGTCCTCTCCATGTGAGTTGCTCCTTGGATCGTACCTGCCAGTGGTCCCAGGAGCTTGGTCACCCTGGCGTTCACGAAAGGGGCAATCTCTCACCAAATGACCCGGACCCCTGCAATGGTAGCATCGTCGTCGTGGAGATTGTGGATCAAGGATCTCAGCCCGGGCTGAGTTGATGATCAATTCAGCAGGACCTCTGCAGTTAGCTCGGGATGCCTGAATGAACATCTCTGATGTGGCTGGCTTCACGATGTTCTCGATTGTAGGAATCCAACTTTCTATTGCTTGGTTCTTCTTGAAAAGCTGTGAGGCAAACGTATCTCCCTTGAAGTGTGGGATGGTCTCCTTCATAAAAAGGCATGCTGGGTGTCTGAGACGAGGGGTGTCCCGAGTGGTGACGCTGAGGTGAAGAACTGCGCTGGAACTGCTGCGGCAGGGATGATGGTGGGTCATGTGTGTGCTGCCGTATTGGATATCATTGCTGCTCTGGTACTGGGGTGTGGAAGAGACCTAGGAGGACAGCGGCTTCCATTGATGGCAGGAGACTGATGATGGCAGTCTTGACACTGAGCCACAGTATTTTGCACTATGGGGGTAAATTGGCGGATATCAGCTAGCTCCTGATCACGTTGTTGGAGTTGGCGATGAGGTTGCTGAATTTCTTGGTCTCGGGTACGTTCCGAGGATGTAGGTGCAACAACTGACCCCTGTAGTTGTTGGCGAGCCTCTATCAGCTCCCTGTTTCGGACCTCAAGCTGACGACGAAGCTCCGTAATTTCTTGGTCTTGGGCACGTTCCATGGACGTAGTTACAGTTGGAGGGCCTCATCCAACTGCTTGTTGCATTCCTCAAGCTGGCGACGGAGTTGCTGAATCTGGTCCTCTTGTAGTTCACCCTCCAGTGACTGATGAAGGTTACGGTCTGCTGGCTGCTCTGCATCTAGTTGACTATCAACCTGCATGTGGTGTGTAAGAGCCTCTTCATGGTGTTGCAACCGGGCATCATTTTGTTCCTTGTACTCCCGTACTTCAGTGACTAGGGAGTTGATTTTCTCCATGATCTGGTCAAACATGGTTACCTCTGTGACCATCATCTGCACCGCCTCACGTATGACCGGGTTGGATTCACCCGGTAGGCGACGTGGTGTCGGGGAGACGTCACGGGATGTCGGCTGGCTACTCATCCGGATATTCCGACGTTCCTGGAGTCTCTGGTATCGCTCCTGTCTTTCCCTGCTATTCGGCATGCCAGGAACACATCAAGCGAATACTAAAATCACTCAATGCACAACGGCGCAACAAATACGAAATACTGCTGGCAGCAAAACAAAAACACAACATAAAGTTAACGAGCACAAAGGTCCACGGTGAAATCACTGTTCATGTACGAAAGCTACTGCACAAAGCAACGACACTGCACCGTAAAACTGAACTGGCTGGGGATAAAAAGGGTTAATACAGAAAAAGTGAAAACATCGAACACTAAGTGGGCCACAGTAAAACTAACTAGGCAAGCTGGCAGTTAGTAATAAAAAAGTCTAACTCTGAAAGAGAAAAGGTAAAAGCTGGAAGAATAAGGCCAAGCTTTAAAAACTACAAAAGTAAAACAAAATACCCTGAAAATCTGTAAAAGAGAAAAACTAGCAGAACATAAAACACTAACAGTAAAAGAGAAATAAGTGGCACACCAACGACTACTTAAAGCATGCATGACATAAAAATGTTTATTACTGGATGTCTCAACATCAGAAAGTGATTAATCAAGAGCGTTAGCTCATTCATTGGAACATCCCACCGCTGCCACCAAAAACGCCATTGTAGTGTGATCTCCGTGAACTCAGGGGTTCCGTCCCAGTTCATCAAGTCATCTGCCCTCCCTTGATGCTGGCGAGGGATACAAGTGCAAAGGACCTGGTTAACCCCTGTTCATTCGAATTCCCTTAAACGGTAGCGTGGGGAGGAATTCAAATAGTTTATATGGGTTTGTTCCAGCCTGACAATCTCTTTCTGATGTTCAGCCTAATCATAAAATACTAAAATTGACCAAGAAAAAGAAATCCTAAAATGCACGAAAAGTAAACTAATATGCTGAAGGCATGTAAAATATCTAAAACTGCCGCATACGAAAACTAAAGGAAAAGACTTCCAAAATGGACAGTCTGGCTGAGGGCCTTACCAATAAAACAAAGACACACCAGCAAATCTGGCGCCACTGCTGATGGCTTAAAAAGAAATCCCCAAACCTAAAAATGAAATACGGCAGCCTAAAACCCGAGTCTAGTGAAGCCAAAACAAGAACAGTAAAACTAAAAGATCACTCAGACACCCTACTATGAGAGATTAAAAGTTATAAGTAAAAAAGGAAAGAATACCAGCCAAGTTCATTATTAAAAAATGACAGTAAAATGATTCAATAAAAATATTCTTAAGATCACGTCCAGCTCCTAAGCAAAGAATGTCAGATACGTCAGTACTTAGCTTATTATCTTTGTGATCGCCTCTCGTTGTTCGCAGAAAATATCGTGGCCGTGCCGGTTTTTATCACCGGGGGATGAAAAGAAACACCCGCTGACTGTCTTGACCAACTCTTTATTGTTCGAAAATCTTCTGTTTATATTGCCTCGGTGACGTCAGAGGCAAAACATTTTTAAAGACAATTTCTTTAAATAAATGTACGTAAAACACATAAATACAAATGGGTAAAAGTAGAAGGAAAAGCATATAAATAAACACTTTGGAAAGAGAAATGCCATGTACTTAAAAAAACGAATAAACGAAATGTATAAAACGTTTCCCCTAAACTCAAAACTAAAAACGAAGTAAAATCCGAGACTTTAAAAGTTAATGGAATATTTAAAATACCAAAAGGAATAAAAGCCAATAAAAATAAGTTTACAAGAATGTCTCGTAATTAAATTATAAAATAAATTGATTACAGAAAACCAGATGAAAAGGGGAAAACTAAAGTAAAACAACAAAAGCAAATATAAACGAGGAAATCAAACAAAATAAAGCAAAACAAGACGAGTGACAGGTAGCGATCAGTCCTCCAGCATGGGCAGCCAGAACGGGAGAGCAGACCACCTTACAGTATCAAAACCAAGAGACGCGGAATGTTGACCAAAGGTGTCTGCCTCCTACAAGATAATGCTCCTGTTCACAACTTTCAAGGTCCTGTGGCTTCGGCATCCTACCTCATCCTCCCTATTCGGCTGACCTTGCGTCATCTGACTTCCACTTCTTTCCGTCTATGAAGTAATTTTTGAAAGGCAAACGTTTCCAAGATGATGAGACACTGAAGTCACTTCATGCTGTAACAGAAAATGTTAAGGACTGGAAATCAACACATGACCTATAGATATACATATCATTATGCATGTGAAATTTCTGCCTCCTAGAACCTATAGAGATACATATCATTATGCATGTGAAATTTCTGCCTCATAGGATATTTGGAAGGGGGTCAGATTAAATCTTTAATGAGCGCCCCTCGTATATGAAATGGCAGTGGGAACGTCCGCTTCACACTCCCAAGCAATACCCTGCCGTCTACGCCGCGCTGAAGCGCCATTCTAGTTCACGTATCGTGTTTATTTATTTGTGTATTATACTATTTTATCAATAACGACTCAAGACGTACATACTACTATCACTACCCATTCAGTCCCATGTGCTGAGGCATCTTATATCTGGTAGTAGAGTGGTAGTGTGCGTTCTTTCACCACGCAAACGAGCAAACACACCTCCAACATGTCTCACCTGAGGTTGCATTACTACGTCAAGATGCAGTATTACTGTCGGAGGCCAACAAACATGAAATATCGTTCATTAAGTAAATACTTAATATCTCTCGTTTTAGAGATTTAGATTGTTTTAACTACAACGAATTGAACGCGTTTGTGATACCCTTCCAAAATGAGACTTAATTCTTTGTGGTTTCACGAAATTATATATAGTTTATTCCCTTCTTGTGCGAGTTTCGTTGACTGACTGTTAGAAATTCACTCGTTTTTACATTTTCAGTTTGTGTAATTCTCTTCCTGATTCCGGTTATATTTATCGCGGACATCATATCATTTATTTCTACTCTCGTTAATAGCAAACCGCCTCGTCCCGACCTGACTTCACTCTCCCTTCGTGTTCGGTCGCTCGCATACGTTGAGAGTGGACAAGCTCGCTTTTCCCGTAATTTTCTTGTAGGGATATCCGTAGCACAATGGTAACACGACCCATTGACGATAGAACGGAGTTTGCAACGCGATTTTAGTATAATTGAATTAGCATTAGTGCACATGGATGCCAGATATTAATTAAGGTTGCGTAAATCGCTTAATACAGGGGTTCCCAACCAGGGGTGTTCGCACCCTCAGGGGGTGCGAGAAGCAGGCTTGTAACTTTTAAGAAATTTCCTTAGTTTAAGGAAATTTCAAGGATATGGTATTTATTACTCTCCTGCGGTCTTTTTGTTTGCTTTTCCAGTGAATTATAGAAAAAAAGCGCTTCTTTCATTTCTTTGGTAAAGCAAAACCGTGTTATCTCCAGTTCCTGTTTTTAAAATGAAGAGGTTTATGTCCCGCTGCCCGGATGCTCACCTGCTAAGCCTTAGCAAGTGAGCATTCGGGCAGCGGGACATTTTTTTTTTACATATTAAAAAATTTAACTCCTTTCTAAGCGCTTCGAAGCTAGTTCTTGATTTTACTATTTTACATATATTTCAAACAAAAGTTATTATTTTCATTAAGTTTATTCAAATATCAATCTGTGATGTTTCTTGTCGAAAGTCTGACTTTTTTTTTTTACAAATATTAAAGGTGAAATAAATATTTTCTTTTGCTAAAAATTAGGTTTTTTCCATATCATTTAATCCTTGAACGAAGTATAAAATGTAGGGGGTGCGAGGTCAGAGAAAAAAAATATTTAGGGGTGCAGTAGCTAAAAAAGGTTGGGAACCACTGGCTTAATAGATCTAAACTTAGACGTATATCTACAACAGGTATAGAGTAAAAGTTATTCGTTTCGATTGGCAATTTGTATTCGAGTCAGTGTGAGCCTACATTTAATTCTGTTCATAAATGTAGGACTAGGGTTTTAGGCTAGAAGCATTATTCACATATCAATCGCACCCTTCTTACAATCGTGGAAGTCACTAACATATTCTGGGTACAATCCCAGGTGATCATGCGATTTTTTGTTAGATGCCTGACGGCAATGTCACGAGCGCCTATCCCAGATTCGCAGGATAGAGTGGGTTAATTATGGATTTTTCCCATCTCGGTTTTAGTTCGCCTCATTTTGTTCGGTAATTTGGTCGGTGAAGTCTTACGTACTTTGACATGCTCAGGCTAGACATGGTTACCTCGGTATATCAATTTTTGTAAGGTAAGGATAAGTCCGATATGCGAAGCTGAGCTTCGATCGGGGTATGCCACTGAGGGGAGCCCAGCTTGTGTCGACTAATGTCGACTCGCTAACGTGTGTCAGCTGGTGCTGACTCGGCTAAGTCCTTACCCGTCGTGGTGCCCAGCCATAGCAGTAACCTCCAAGCGACAATTGCAACTTCTCGCGCGGGGCGCGAACCGCCGACCCCTTGGGTGAGAAGCCGTCACGTTACCACTGTACTAGCCCGGAGGCTAGCAAATTCGAAATTAAGACTGAATAGAATCGTGGATTGTGTGATTGTCTGAGCCGGGAAGAATTGCGTTGCGAGAAGCTTGCAAAGAGAAAAAATCATATCACCGTTCACTAATGCGGTAGTTGAAATGATTTTGTGATGTAATTTTCTAACTATAGCATTCATGTTAAAATGGATGTTAATCTTGTTTGTGATTTTTTGTGTGGGCTCTCACTTTCTCATACTTACTTTCAGTCTCACTCACACTCACATTCACACTCAGAGTCACTCACTCATCCACGCTGAACAAAAGACAGGGAAACCTTCCATTAATCAGGCTTGTTGTTGTAGCTGTAGGCGTACAGATTCGATGATGTATCTCTTTTGCCTGCAATTTTGCCGGTCGTGACGAGAGAACAACACTATGCACATTACTTCGTGACTTTTCATTTAACACATTTAATTTCTCTATGTGATGACAAGTGGTTCGATTAGATACTCCCCGATTGCCTTTGTCATTCCCCTTATCTACTCTCATATCTGTCTGAGACGGTCTGTCTAGCAAATGACCAGGAATTCGTCAGTGCAGGTACCAGTCGCCTCAGGATACTGTAGAAGAGCGCCGCCTACCTGGAAGCCTATAGATCCAGTCAAACTCCAGGAACTCGTCAGTGCAAGTATCAGCCACCCCAAGATGCTGGAAAGGGCCCCGCCTGTCCAAAACGCCCGTAGATCCAGACGAAAACTACGAGGACGTCGGGACGAGCACGCCGCCGGAAAGGACTTGGATGCGATCTGCGAGGACATGTGGACAAATACGCCGCCGAGTTACACCAGGACTACGAGACCTTCGAGGACGTGTGGACGTCGAGGACGGATGGATATTACCAAGGGCCAAGAAGAAGAGGCCTACAAAATGTAGAACCAAGTGGAAGAGACCGACATCGTCCCAGCGGATGATGCCGGGTGGACATCAAGGATTTCGACCGAGCGCACAAGACTGGCGAAGGTGGTCAGCCTTGAGGTTTAACCTGTCAACGTCTCGTGGGCGAGGCGGGGGTAGGTGGCAGAGCAGTGTGAGTCATATGGTAGTGGGAACAGCGATGGGCAGTGACCTCACTTCGCGCCCCCCATGATACGTTTCCGGAGGAAACCGGCCGCTTCGTGCCCCCAAGCAACGCTCTATAGGAAACCAGGTGAGAAGTAAGCAAGGTCGACCAGTTGGAACGAGCCTCGTCCATTTAGTCAAGACCTTCCGTCACGGCCCCTCCGTTAGCGGGGGAACACCACCATGGGAATCTCTCCTGTTCATGCAGCTGAAGTCACTGTCATCGCCCCAAGGTCTCGGACATTCCTGTCTGCAATGGACCTTCTGTTAGCACCAGTGTTGGGACTCGGTCAGTGCAGGATGTGCGCCGCTCCTGGGCGCCTGTGATTTCTATAAATGCCAAATTGAAGATTTTTTCCACCACAAGGCCTCTGACGAAATTTGATGCCTTGAAGGAAGCATTCATGAAAGCCCCTGTTCTCCATATCCCAGACTTCGGTTGAACCTTTGAAATGCATACAGATGCCAGCATCAAGGCCTTGGGTGCACTTTTAACCAGTGTGGTGCTAAGAGAGTCCCCGTTCTGTTGCTTATTGATTGCGGCAGAATCACAGTACGCCGTGATAGATTTGGTGGTTTTGGCAGTTGTGGAGGTTGTCTGTGGTTTTGAACCTTGCATTAATAGGCCCACTTACTTTTAATAGTAGTGAGATTGTATTGGTGATGGTGGGTAGAACTGTGACTTCATGGCTGTGTTGACAAGGATTCACGAAGAGTTGGTAAGGCAGGTGGTCTGGACTGGCGAAGGTGGCGGTGTAGTGTTGGAACATATTGTCAGCGACTTCGTCAGGAGGGTAGCACAGACGTGAGTGGTCAGCACAAAGTATTTGGGCAGACATGGTGCAGGTAGACATAGATCAGATAAGGACTTGGTAGCAATGGCTGGGCGTTAAAGGAGGCGAGGAGGCACTTCGACAGGAATCGGCAGATAGCGTTGATCGGCAACAGACGTCGGCGAGGAGCGTTGCATCACAGTAGTAGGCGAGTTAGCATTGGCGCTGTGTGTCTCTTGGTCACCACTGTCATCAGATGTCAACAAGAAAGTTTCTTGAGCACTGCTAGCCACCAGGTGCCAATGAGAGAGTTTCTTGAGACTACTTGCCACCAGATATCAGCGGGAGAGAGTGGTCCAAGTGCAGGTGAATGGAAGGGGCCCTGTCTTTTGTGTGAGACCCCCAAGAGACCCCCGTGTACCTTAGGTCAAGGGCAAAGTGGTGGAGCTGGACCCTGTGTGCTTTGGTCTGTCTGCTGTGTCTCTCCCTCTCTGTCTCAGTCTGTTGAAACATGTAAGCGGATGCTCCCATCGAGGGTGGATGCTTACTTCATAGAAAAGAAAAAGAGAAAGCAGATCAGGCACCTGCATCAACCCAAGGAGGAAAGGCAGCCAGATGCCAGGTTTGCCAATAGCAGAAAGGTTGTGTCTGCAATACATGTTCCAATAGAAGAATATCTACTACCTGAAGCCCCTTTATAGTACAGTACTTATTCAATTATCCGGCCTTCTCGAGACACGGAATTTCAAGATGCACACATTACAAACTAACACACTAAATATTCTTAAAATATAAATTAATATTTGGCTGAATGCGCGATGCCTCACGCTTCCTGGCGGCCATTTCCCGCAACTGGACCAGAGTGGAAGTGTTTGAAAGGGATGCCTCTGGTTGCCAGCGAAGCTATGTGAGACATTTGTCAAGCATATTCACAAACTGACAAGGAAACGGGCAAATCAGCCAGATTTAAATCTACTGAAATTGTCTAATTTTATCAATGTTCAACGTAAACAGGTGGAAATCTTCAAATGGGCTTATCGCTTGTTTATCTTTTAAAATGATGCCTTTCACACATGTGTGATACTGTTTCGGAAACTCTCCGGATACTGTTACTCAAGCTGTGTTTATTTTTCATGCAAATATCTTTTCACTTCAAATTTTGACTACTTGTTTCTATCTACTATTACTTCAATTTATTGCCACAAATAATAAATAAATTCATACAGAAACAGGAGTTGCAGAGCCAGGGCCCTCGCAATAAATTTCAAGATGTAATTTTTAGTTTCTTTGCAAATTATGCTAAAATGAACAAGGGGGCAAAAGGTGCGCCAATGTTGGCAAGAACAAAATTATCTTTTAAAAAAAGCAAGAAAAACGCACCCAAAATATTATCGGTATCGATATGTGC
>NC_061835.1:4361169-4366169 GCF_019202785.1 Penaeus chinensis
AAAGACATAATAAATAAAATCTTATGTTACCATACAAATGTGTTCTGCAATATATCTACCAGCATATTAGCAGTAAATTACTCACTGCTATATCACAATAAGAGAAAATGCAATCAGACTGAGTTAAACAAATTTCATAAGAATATGCAGTTGAGCAACATGCTACATATTTTGATTAAATAATTTAAACAAAAACAAAATAAGCATCCCAAGATTAACACAATTATCTAAATGCAATCAACTGTCAGAATATCTCATACAAGTAAAGAACTCTGTACTCATCTACCATAAAAATGAGCCTATTAGATGCTCAGAATATCCTGAAACATATACATATTAATGAGCAAGACCATTCCCAAACAAATCATGGAATTTATGTACAACTGGAAACAACAGTTTACAACATTTAGAAAATCACAAGATAAAGTGAGTGAGTGAGTGAATCTGCCTACATTCTGTGTACTTGTGTATCTGCTGATACAACATAGAAGAAAGAGTTTCCATATATAAATTTAAAATTATAATAATGACAAAAAATAAATAAAGCAAGTAAAAATCTGGGTTACTTATAATCATGCTAGTTACCAAAATTCTGATTTCTACATTTGGTAATTCCTCTTTCCTTACTGAAAAATAAAGTAAGGTAAAACTTTCTTGTTAGGAAACAGATGTAACTTCATCAATCTAACAGAATATTTAAAGCTGCAGCAACAAAGTTTTCAATAGCTTCACTCTGGAAGTCACTCCATTATCTTTCATACAAGTCACTGTTACAGGTGATCAGTCTATATCAAATGACAAAATATACTTAATTTGTCCTCCATAAACAAAATGGTGTATACAAGTATAATATTTCTAATGTTCTGTTCTTACATTTAACATTTTTGATTGTCTGCATCCTTGTCACATATCATATTCAACAAGACTTCTGAAAGCTAAATGCTACTAGCATGTACAAAACTACCATAATCAAATGAAAATGCACCATCAAATCAAACAAAGAGTGCACTTAAAAAATATATATATATATATTAAATGGTAGACTTGGTCAGTGCTCTATATTATTAATACTGTATGCTTGACAAACCTACTATTGGCTCATGTTGCCTACTGAAGGTGTCCTTCAGTTAGACACATTTTCAAAGAAACTTTTTAGCCCTAGATTATACCATATAACTTTGACAGTCAAACTCAATTCATTGTTGTAAGCTGATCTTTCTCTTGGACAGACGACATTTCTTCATCTGGATGATAACAAGGAGTTCGGCAGAAGCAACGATATATTGCTTTGATCACAGTTTTTCGATAGGCGAACACAGCAAACAGTGCTATGGCTTCAATGCACACATATCGCCATAAGCTGTGAAAAAATGTTCATTAGAACTTGCTTGAAAAATAACTCCTGTACTTTCAACATTTTCACTTCAAAAAGTGGTTAAATAATCAGCTAAAACTAACTTTTACAATAACATTAAACAAAATATTCTTTACACAACACTTGATATTTACTTAAAGGAAATATAAAGATCAAGCTGTCACATACTGTAATAACCCTATCATTAAATATGCTTTACACAAACACAAAATTTGTACTTACTCAACAACCTCAATGTACAATATGTCATCTGGTATGTCGATCAGTGTGTGCCCTATCATAATAATGAAGAGTTTCCAACCCTGTTTCAAGCTGTTAGAAAGAGGATAGAAAACATGATTTAAAAATACATATCAGTGGAAAATAATAATGAGTATTTTCTTTGCCAAAAGTTTCAGTTTTTAGTGTTCTTCACATACTCACCTAAGATTGGCTTCACATCGTGGGAGACCATTGCCAAATTTTGGATATTTACATGTGTTTGCAGTAGCCAGGGATAGGAAGACTAAATTAATTATCATCAACAAAGTCTCCACAAGTTGCAAGATAACATTAATATCAGCTGTAAAGAACAAGAGATACTTTATTATAGGATATACAAATAAAATCAAAGGATTGCCCTAATAGTATAACATCAATACTTCAGTTACAAGTCATTATTTCTCTATAATCAATACGCCCAAAGGCTACTAAACCAAAGAAACAAAAGAGTGAAATGAAAGATTTTACACTCCTCTTCCACTCTAGATCCATAACTAACTTTTCAGTCTACACATATTCTTGATTGGTTCCATAAGTGATGTATCACGATTTTCTCCAGAAGCATATGGTATCACTAGAACAACTGTTGTTAAGACAGCTCCGAAGACCCATGTATAAATGGAGTAGATCAGGAATCTCTTCCTGGACCCAACATCCTGACGGTTCCTGGGAAGAACTTCTTTTAATCACTGGGCTTTAAAGATGAAAAAGCACTGAACAGACAAATTCATTCTCATAAAAACATAAAAATAAACCTTCAAGACACTGTCTAAGGCTTCAAAAATGTTCAGATTCAAAAATGCAATTTCAACTTACTTCAGTGTTCTCCAGATGTCAAAGCAAATAACATTAAACCACAGCATGACTCCACAGAAGAAGAAGTATTTAACAGCACCTACAAAAAAGACAACTGTCAGTTCAACAGAAGGTAAATGACATTTATTCTCAAACACTGGTCTCATTTACTCTTCCTCTGCCAGGGCTATTAATCTTTTTTTTATCTATTATTAATAAAAAAATACACAACTCTTTCAAAAAGCAACTCCAATTTTGCACTTACCTAGAGATACACAAGATACAAAGCTAATATCCAGGGTGAGAACTGATCCTGGCAGCAGGCAGACATTATAAATGAGAAGAGATATCAGGAAGCATATCATGTATTGACCCTGTAATCATAGAAGGTTTTTAGAAAAAAAGAATGTAACAATAATATAAAATAGTAAAATTAATATATATGGTTTTCACAAAAAGACTTTTAAATTACAAAGTATAAATCTAACCTGCAGGCATCTCAGGTCCCTGACAAAGAAGTATGCAAGAAGTGTAAGTACAAGGAAGAAGTGTGCAAGAGCCACCCCTGTCCAATAGAGGCCAAGCTCTGGCTCCTTTGGCTCAACACATACGAAGACCTTGGTCTGATGGGTCTCACACTCCTCCGGGTCACTGTTCTCATACACCTGATATTGAAGAGAATTATATAATTATAAGTTTCACTTCTTTTAAACAACAATTTTATACTAGCACTTCATACTATCTTTCAGATATATATGTACACTGAATTATGCATTTCAGGCTTGGTCTAGGTAAGGGTAAAAAAACAATATGATATTGGGAAAAAATAAAATAAGAATGACGACAAACAAAATGGTTCCTATACCTTTGTAACACAATATTTGGACAAGGGTACTGGATTCAACTGTATATAGTGGGGGACAAAAGCATCCCCATCATCAAATAAAACTTCTTTCTGGTAAATGGACACAGGATCATTCAATTTACAGCTGTAGACAGTAAAAAATACAATGTTAATGATGGTTAATTACAAGAGATTTTTATCTTTAACAAATAAAAACATCTGATTTACTAACAATAACAGCAATAGTAGCAAAAAACACATCTTACTTTGGGAATCCTCTAAATGCGAAAGTTGCACTGGGTTCTCCAGACAGCTTAGGTCTCCAATTCCAGCTCACAGGTGGTGAGGAGCAATTTTGGATCAAGTCAAAGATCTGTCCCTCAGGACAGCACAGAGGCAGTGCAGGTTTCTCTCTATTTAGGCCTGCAATAGCATTTATATACTGACACATGCCATAACCGTAGTTATAAAATAACTGTAATTATGATAAAACTGGTGGCAATAATGATAAAATTAATCATAACAATACTGATAATACTGTTAATTATAATAATAATAATAATATTCCCAGGATAATAATAATAATAAACAGCAATCATCACAGTAATTATACTACTACAAATTATCATTATTATCATAATTATCATAATAACAACAACAATAATAAAAATAATGATGGTAATGATGATGATGATGATGATGATGATGATGATGATGATGATGATGATGATGATGATGATGATGATGATGATGATGATGATGATAATAATAAAAATAATTATAATAATATAAAAAAATAATCTCAATAATAATAATAATAATAATAATATAAAAAAATAATCTCAATAATAATAATAATAATAATACCAATAATAATAATAATGATAATAATAATAATAATATCAATAATAATAATAATGATAATAATAATAATAATATCAATAATAATAATAATGATAATAATAATAATAATATAAATAATAATAATAATAATAATAATGATAATAATAATAATAATAACAATAATAATAATAATACTCCTATCTCGTGTCACTCTCTGATCCATTCCATGTTCTCTTTCAGTCCCACACATTCTGTTGTCCTCTCCATGCTTTGCATTATTAATTGCCCATACATCTGCTTTATCTCCCATCCTCCCTTCCCCTACCTATCCTTCACTTGATCTAATTCCCTCTTTCCATATCCCTACCTTAACCCATTCACTCATAAACTCTTTACCGTTCGTTACCCTTACCAATAGTTACCATCTTGCTGTTGCACAAACGCTGGCATTAAATATAATGAATTTTGATGTCTACCACATTTATCTTGCTTTTCAACCATAAACCAATAATAATAATTATATTAATAATAATAACAACCATAATAATGACAATAATAATAATAATAATAATAATAATAATAATAATAATAATAATAATAATAATAATGAGGAGGAGGATGATAACAATGATGAAGATAATGGTGATGGTGATGGTAACAATGATTATACCAATACTATTACTATCATTACAAATAATAATATAAATAATAATGATTACAGTAACAATAACAACAACAATAACAATAATAATAACAATAATCATACTACTACTACTAGTAATGATAATAATTATATTCAATAATTTAACAATACTAATAATAATATATTAATATTAGAAACAACAACAAAACAATAATAATAATAATAACAATAATAATAAC
>NC_061835.1:4386169-4391169 GCF_019202785.1 Penaeus chinensis
CGGACGTGCTCTCGCTATCTCTGCTTATCTCGATTCTAAATCTTATCTCCCGCCAGCTAATGAAGTCTCAGGTGTTTGCGTGACGAGTGAGTCTTCTCAGACATCACCGCTTAAACATCGTCCACAGACAAAGAGTCATGTATTTTCTGAGCACTCATAATCCATTTTTTCCAAATACTGCTGACCTGGTGGCGTTCAAGGCATGCAACAAGCAAACCCCGAAACCGCAAAGGCTTTCCACGCTGGTAATCGGACCTACTGGCGTTACCCGAGTTACCTAGCGGCATCAGCTGTGGGTATCCCGTAGGCAAGGAATTTGAAAATAAACCGGCATGAAACTCTCTTCGCAAATCACGCCACCATCTAATACGTGGTTTAAATATTTTGTCTTCCGATTGGCACCAAGGTTGGGGGACAAAAGAGTATTGAGATCTGATAAGACATAGCAACATTACAAGGGAAGGACGAGCAAATTCTGCTTTGGAGTTTTTCCTGCTGCCTTCATTACCAATTACCATGTCTTCAGAGGGCCCAATGAAGCGCGGAGTGAACTGTAATGCACATTCCCAAGCCTAGTGGTTGTGAAATCTGCACGTTTCAATTACAAGTACTTCTGCAATTTATATAGGAATAACTTCCAATACATACCCCACATTACCTACAAACTTAAAGGAATGCGACACCCATTTTACAGACAAACAAGATACACTTACCTGACTAAACAGCAACCATCCACATGGATCACTTTCAGAAGTTACCGCAACTTCGGAATTCACTTTATCACCGTAAAAAACGTTGCGAAAATCCGATTAAAATTTAAACATTAATAATCTTGCGAAATACAACCTTATCGACATGGAATGTTTCTCTCCAGTAATAAGTCCAACACAGCACTGTACATTTACAGAAATTCCGAGGACAAGAGTGCGCACTCTCACTTCCACAGCCACCGAGCCACTGGAGAGCGAGTCGAGCGCCACTGCAGACTCAGCGACGCGAGAGCTTTGTGACCACGCTGGTATTGCCACCCTCGTCGCACTTTCTATTTAAACTCCATGCCTTTACTTATCTCTTTTCTAGCCGTGTGCATCCGATTCTTAATGTTACATGAGAATGTAGTGTGGGAGATGTTTTGAGAATCAACTTTTAGAGTCATATGTATTGTTCATTAATGTTAACAGAAATGCAATGACTTCGGAGGCCGTGGAAAGCGCGTTGTCATACGGCGTCAGGTTACAAAAAATTGGATTATTGAAAGTATTGTAAAATAAAAATCCAACAACTATTTTAATTTTCACGACCGAAATTTAAGATGCATATACATCATGTTACACATATCTGGAAGATAAAACAGTACAAGAGTTGTAGTTAATGAAAACTTTTTGCGTCTGGCAGGCAGTGAGGTGAGGGTACCCCTCTGAACAAAACACAGGAAATGACGGCATATTGTGTGGCTGACCAGTATTGACATCTGCACGGGGTGAAAAAAAACATTCATTCTCAGTAAACTCTATACTATCCAGTAAGATCTACGACGACTGATCTCTTCAGATGAAAATAAATGTAAAATTCATGCCTTGAAATTAAATTTCTGTGGAACTCTGATGTAGTTTTACCCTACCATTAAATAAGCCGTCATTTCCATCATAAGCCAAGACTTAGATTGGGACGTGATTCTTGTTTTTTCATGGCTTAAGGATTTGGAAAATTCTTAGCAAGATCAAAACCCGAGAAGGTGGCAACATTCTTTTCAGCGCCACAATCAGCGCGCCAGAAGAAAGGCACAAGCGCCCGTGGACGATCTGATATTGCGCAAATGGCTCGACCGTTGTGGAGTGTAGGCCTACTGCTGAAATTCGGCTGCAAACAAAATAACAAAAACATCCACAGATATGCACATACACACAAACGGAACATGGAAGCGTTCATACATTATATATAGACAATGATATATATGTATACACAGTGCAGGTTATAGATGCATGTAGATGCTGTCATCCTCATTTACGCCTTTCTTGTTTCTTCAAAGGCATGTATCCTTGCGTACTTGCAGGGATTTGAGTGTATGTGTATATATGTATGTGTTTGTGTGTGAGTGTGTGTGTGTGTGTGTGTGTGTGTGTGTGTGTGTGTGTGTGTGTGTGTGTGTGTGTGTGTGTGTGCGCGTGCGCGTGCGTGTGTATGCGTGTGTCCGTGAGTAGACGAGTTCCATTTTTTAAAACGTGTATGTTTTTAGAACCTTTAAAGATAATGATATAACTTTCACATCATATACGTCATTTGTTTGTGTGGGTACAAAATTTACGGTTATAAGAATTTTCAATGTAAGTGAATAAAGTACGCATTATCCTTAATTCCTTCCATCTATTATATACGATGACACACGGATTATCTTTTAGCACACTCATTTTTTTGTTTTTCACGCACCCGCAGAAATAAGAATAAGCCACAAACATTTATAGGAATCTAACATAAACTTGCTTCTAGAGGATCGAGTAGGTGTGATTTTTATACACCGTTCTAACAACCACCAAAGTCGGCTTATTTAAATCCCATCGCCAGAGAAGTTCATTTAGAGAGATTTTATCCTTGCTACCTCAATACAGCCTCTCCCTCTACCCCGTCATGACCCTCATACCCCCTCCCCTCACTGCCCGAGAGGTCTCTCCGTTTCCCTTGTCTGCCCCGCCCGCCGCTCACCCCTCTTGACCGGCGACACTTTCTCTCACACACCTCCGCAAGGTCGATGTCTTTTCTTAACCTTTAGCTTTTTTTTCTTTCCATTAAGGTATTGCCGTATCACCATTTGCTGTTGTACTCCCTGACCTTTAAGTCAATGCGTATCATTCATCACCCCTTCTATATTCGCTATCACTTGCAAATCTCAATCTCAATCTCTCTCTCTCTCTCTCTCTCTCTCTCTCTCTCTCTCTCTCTCTCTCTCTCTCTCTCTCTCTCTATCTATCTCTCTCTCTCTCTCTCTATCTCTCTCTCTCTCTCTCTCTCTCTCTCTCTCTCTCTCTCTCTCTCTCTCTCTCTCTCTCTCTCTCTCTCTCTCTCTCGCAACCTCGTCCTTTACCATCCAAATGTACAGGTCAATAGCAATCGATGTAAACTCAATCAGGATGTAAACGTCCCCCACAAACCGCACAATTAGGCGCCGCCTTCTGTCAGTAGGGCTGACGATAATGACCGTTGTAGACAAACAGATCTGGACTCAATTGTACTAACCGAAGGGGCGAGAAGCTGAGATGACTAACACAGGAATGGCTCCGATATGACTCTATGACATATCCAAACCGAGACAAAACGGTGACAAAACTATGTAATTCCCTATTGTTAACTGCATGCGAACTTCTTAATGATTTCGGTTATAGGTTATAGGCCTATGTTAATATTGCATTATTGCAATATTAGTCTCTTTGACATAGGTTTCTTTAAATATTTCATTCTCTCTCTACCATCTATTATTTCCTTAATTTCCTGTGAAACTGAAATCATATAATGAGGTTAAGGTAAAAAATCAAATAGGATTAAAGCTTAAGCGATAATAAAAATAAAGATCACGGAGGTCAGGTAGTTTTGATGATAGATAGATAGAGATAGATAGAGAGAGAGAGAGAGAGAGAGAGAGAGAGGGGGAGATAAACAATAAACGAAACAATTGCTCTATGCCTCCACGAGTATAATCGAACTGGGGCCAAAGATTGCTAAATGGATCCTCAAATCTAAGCAATCGACTCGTGATCACATGTGCGTGACGCGCTTCGATCGCTCGCCACAGATGTGCATTCCGGAGGCGCTCGCGAAGCGGCTGGCCCGATGGGCGTTGCGCCACCGAAGGAGGAGCCTTTGGCCTCGTGATGGTGATGGACGGGATGGCGGGGATATGGCAGGGGACTTGATGGGAGTAATAATGGTAACGACGCTTGCAGGGGAGGCGATAATGCTTGTCATCCACCAGTAATGATAATGGTTGGTCTGTTAATAGTGGCGACGATGAAAATGCATATGCTGATAAGGATAATAATGGTAATAATGAGCATATCAGTAATGATAATATCAATAACAATGATGATGATAATAATGGTAATAGTAATGATAGCGACAATAATATTCATGGTAATAATGTTAACAACTAATAATAATAATATCAATAATAATGATAATATCAATAGTGTTAACAATGATAATATCAATAATAATGATAATATCAATAATGTTAACAATGATAATAACAAAAGTTACGATAATAATAATAATGACAATAACATTAATAATGATAATAATGACAATTATATAAATTATAAAAATGAAAAAAATAATGATAATGATGATGATAATAATGATAATAATAATAATAATGATAATAAATAATAATAATTAAAATAATAATTATAATAATAATAATAGTAATGATAATAATTATAACGATAATGATGATAATAATGATAATAATAACAATAATGATAATAATAAAAATAATGATATTAAGAATAATAATAATAGCAATAATAATAATAACAACAATAATGATAATAATAATAATAATGATAATAATATTAATAATAATAATAATAATAATAATAATAATAATAATAATAATGATACTGACAATGGCAGAGGCAGTAATGATACCAATAATGATGATAATAATGATAACTATGATAGTGATAACAATAATAATAACAACAATGATAATACCATTGATGTTGATGATAATGATAACAATAATAATGGAAATAATAATGCTAATGATTTATAGTACAGAAATGTAGTCGTTCCATAAAATACATTCAGTAATAGCCGAGACTTACATATGTAATGATAACGAAATTACAAAACTTATGATTTTAATCTTAATATATTTATAATATGCAAATTAGGATTACGGGCTTATCAATCATTCCTGAATCATCGTGACGTCACCTTAAATAGCCTGCACAACGTGGCCATAGGGACTAACTCATTACCAATAACAAAATGCAATGGTGATACAT
>NC_061835.1:4411169-4423437 GCF_019202785.1 Penaeus chinensis
GCAATCCCCTGAGAATCGAGACGCACGGCAAGCATCTGTGGCTTCCAGTGTCTCCTGCGAGATGGAATTCTGTCTTGTTCTTGGGCGTTCACCAATGGATTCTTGGGCTGCATCAAGCGTTTCACGCTTGAAGGTATCCCACATAAGAACAGGGTCTGTCAGGCCCTCGAGTGCTGTGAGACGACCAGAGATAGCCTCGGCAAACCCCCGGGCACACTCGTCCTTCCTCAGTCGGTCCAAATGAAACACCCTAGGGTGTTCATTTGGGCGACGGGGGTTATATATATATGTATATATATGTATGTATATGTATATATATATATATATATATATATATATATATATATATTATACACACATACACACACACACACACACACACACACACACACACACACACACACACACACACACACACACACATATATATATATATATATATATGTATATATATGTGTGTGTGTGTGTGTGTGTGTGTATATATATACATACATAATATATATATACACACAACCACACACACAACCTCACACACACACACACACACAAAATGTGTGCATTTAATCAACATTATCTGAAAGATAGGGTAACGGACTTGTCTATTTCCTTCTTGATCAAAATTCCAGCTCCTCTAGCATGTTTCTCACCACCAGGGTAGTATATTATGTGAAATTTTCAATTGTCAATCCAACGAGTTTTACAAATTCCTAATATATCAATTTTCTTTCTACCAATTTCCTCTTTAACGTTCTCTAATTGCTCAAGCTTAAAAAGCGATCTCACATTCTGAGTTCCATTGGTTTTGCAACAGGAGCATGATAACGGTCTGAATGTACAGTACCTGCGACTCATAGCAATTCCTGCCGAAAGAGACACCATTACCTTTAGTAATGGCTCCATTAACACTGTTCATATTTCTTTTGTTTAGGTTCATGATCATATTTTTTTACTAGGGACAATAGTGCAACAGTTTCCCGTTGCTTTCTACACCGCAGTGCAGGAGCCAAGAATCGGGATCACTGATTTGCCTCGTGCGTTCTGTAGCCACCGTTGACCATGGTTCGACTCTTCCGCCAAACACAGGTACTAACTAGTGCTGCTGAGCCCATCACTAAGACCAGGCCTATTTGAGGGTGGCCATACTCGCCTTGTCATGTCCCTGTCATAGGGTTATGAGAGTTTATCAGTGTCACCTGATAACCCCTCTACCCTGGTAAGAACATTGGTATCAGACTATCACCCGCTGGAACCTAGACAATACTTCTACGGTCCTTGGGGATTTTCCTTTGCTAATCTAATTTGATAAAAAAAAAAAAAAATCAACAGATTCGTGACAAATGTGTGTAAATAAATCAAACTGTGCCCGTAAGACTGGCTTGCATATAAAATAAATTGTAGATTAGGAAAGCAAGAAAGCGGCGGTGAGAGAGGCGGTCAGGGGAAGCGGGCGAACCGAGGCCAAGATCCTGGCGACTTGTGGAGGAAAGATAGAACGTTCAAGAGCCAGAGGCATGAGTAGAAAGACCTGTCTCGGTGATTTAGCCAACGCAACTGGACGAACCAAGGCCGAACTCCTCCATCTTACTCAGGATCGTACTTGCTTCAAAACAATAGTGCGCACGCGCGCGCATATGTGTGTGTGTGTGTGTGTGTGTGTGTGTATAGATATACATCTGTGATATAATATATATAATATATATATGTGTGTATATAATATATATAATTTATATATCATATATATACACATATCTACACATACATACATACATACATATATATATATATATATATATATATACACACACACAACACACACACACACACACACACACACACACACACACACACACACACACACACACATATATATATATAAATCTGTGTGTGTGTGTGTGTGTGTGTGTGTGTGTGTGTGTGTGTGTGTGTGTGTGTGTGTGTGTGTGTTGTTGTTGTTGTATATATATATATATATATATATATATATATATATGTATGTATGTGTACATATGTGTATATATATGATATATTATATGTATATATATATTATATCTATATCTATATCTATATCTATATCTATATCTATATATATCTATCTACCTATCTATCTATCTATCTATCTACACACACACACACATCTATACGTTTGTCGACACGTATACTGACATCCATTCATGGACCAGAAAATCGAACAGGCGATCCACACCAGGGTGTCCTCACTAACACCAAGATAGATAAAGAAGGCCCTGGAGACAGATAAGCTGAAGATATGCTCTACAGATGACTTTCCTCCCCGCACCCTTCTCCTTTCCTCTCTACAGAGACCAGAGACAAGTTTAGGAAACACGAGCAGAGCAGATATGACCAAGAAAGTGTAGATCAGTGCGCCCTCTCGCCCCAAGCCCGCAGAGGACACTTGCACTCGAGATCCGGGCGCCGGACCTGCACCTGCCCGCGCCAGCCCAGTTTTTTCTTTTGCTGCTCAACCCCCTCACCCTCCCCTACCCTTCGGGTACTCGACCCCCCTTCTCGGTCGTCCCTCTCTCTCTGTTCAGAACCAGTTTCTCGTACTGCACAGGCGCCTCGTGAACCACTTGTTTCTCCTCAAGCTCTCAGAATGATCTTTGAAAAAAAAAGCCATCGTGTATGACGGAGCGAATCTTTGGTACTGTCCGTTTTATTGACAGTTTAGAACTAATGCATTGACTGAGGACTTCAGCAACTCGTCCCGATGTAGTATGATTTTTGTACGTCGATTGGGTTTGTCGAATGAAAGGTAAATGAATCTGTTTTAATAGAAAGTCCTACTAAAAAAGAGAAAAGAGAGAATGACAGCAGCATGAAACTAGTATCTTCTTATCTATCACACTGTTATAGATAAGAATGTAGCTGTAAGGATGAAATAGTTATTCGGGATATGTGATTTTGCTTAAGAAAGTTTCATTCCATGACGTTTTGATGATGCGGTTTTATCCTTATCATCTGCAGGGAAAAGCCGAGAATGTTGAAATCACAGCTTAAACATGGAATCTATAATTGCTATAGACTTGATAATAGCTATTACTCACGTTGCTTATTCCTTTTCATTAGTCAGAGGGAGAGGTATTATTTGGGAGGCCGTATAGATGTTAAACATTCCGCATAAACGAGTTTCATTGCTTTCATTTACTGTTGATTTGTCTTGCCTCTTCATCTTTTACGATGCATTGGAATGTCTTTATTCTTCTCAAATTACACCCTCAAAGCTCAAGGAACGAGTTTAAATTACACCTCCTCTCTCTCTCTCTCTCTCTCTCTCTCTCTCTCTCTCTCTCTCTCTCTCTCTCTCTCTCTCTCTCTCTCTCTCTCTCTCTCTCTCTCCCCCCCCCCCCTCTCTCTCTCTCTCTCTCTCTCTCTCTCTCTCTCTCTCTCTCTCTCTCTCTCTCTCTCTCTCTCTCTCTCTCTCTCTCCTCTCTCTCTCTCTCTCTCTCTCTCTCTATATATATATATATATATCTATATATATATATATATATATATATATATCTTCTCCGATGCATGGAAATAAAGGCAACATTTTTTTTATTATATATACACATATGAGCATAAACTACATAAATCGCCAAGCACTTATTCTTAAGAGTTGCCGTGGTTGCTGTTTTCGTAAAATTGTATCAGTTTTCATCCTCGGTATGAGGAGAGAGGTCTTACCCTGGCTACGACAAACACGCATCATCCAAGTGCAGTAACGACATATAATTTTTATGTTATCAGCTTTATATGAGTATGTTTATTTAACTAATTCACTTTGAGTATATGATAAAAATGGTCAACAGCGGTTCAAGGTACACAAGAACTATAGTGTCTCTTTTTACTCTCATCAGCAGAAAAACTTCTATCTTTTGAAAATGCATTTTTTTCCTTTTTTGTTACTGAAATATGCTACCTCTAACACTGTTATTACTCCTCAAATGAGACGATGAACCAGACTCCAGAGTGAAATGGAATGCCTCACCTTTACCTTCGACTAACTTGGAGGTAAGAACTTGAGCACCAGACCAACCATTTCTGGTGATTTATATGAATTCGAAGGGTCAGTCCTGCTGAATTAAATACACATTTCCCCCATGATGACATGATCTTAACAATCTGAAAGATCGGTGCAGTGATCCCCTCATCTTGCCATCTCCAGGACTATAAAAACACTTACTCTGGAAACTCAATGCTTTAGTCGCAAACAGGAAACCACCATTACAACATACCACTTACACATTAATTTAGCAGGTGGCATATTCACTTCCTATGGATGGAAGTCCCCACGGATCCTGAGAAAGAATGGAACAACAACCTGGCAGCAATACCACTACTTATCATTTACTTCTTCACAGAAAAGAATCGGCCAGCTTACCCAGAATAACAGACAGAATGGAATTCCTCACATTTCTAGAGATACTTGAATAAAAGATACATATTCCATAAATGGTATTGACAAACAAAACAGTTATATGAACTATCAAAGTTAGAAAGAAGTACACAGCCATATGCCTTTCATGCCTTGATAACACTAAACTGATAGCATTCCTATACATGCCAACCATTTAATCAAACATTCAGGGCCATGAATTCCAATAATGCAAGGTGAAGGACCAAGAACACTTATTGGTTTCCATGGCTTTTCTGCTTTCAGTGGCTCAGCGCAGCAACCAAAACCACTATCTGACTGGAATACATCCTACATAACCGTGGTCCCTTGGACCCCATTCTCACCATCTTAGATGAGACTTCCCCTGGCCCAGTTGTGCTTGTACAAGCTTTATGAAAGAAATAACATAGCTTGACCTCTACAACAGCAACATCATTCACAAGCTCGTAAACTTCCTTGACTTCATTTACAGTGATGTGGAGAGATGCAAACGTAAGCGTATCATGCGAGCTGGATAACACCGAGGCTATCAGCAATGGGGCTTTGCAAGTGTCTGGCTGCATATCTTGCAGTTTTAGTTTGAAATCTGTGACTAAACCCTTTGATTACTTTGTATCAGTCTTGCCTCTCAAGTGTGCCATATCCTAGGGGGGCTTAGGGGACCTATTTGATTCCTGGCCTTTATTAATAATGCCCTTTAGGGCACAAATGCAGAAAGAAGCATGGCTGATACCTCATCATTGTGGGCGTAATTTGCAACTGCCATCTGATTACGGACCACATTGATTTGGCTATCACTCCTATTACCTCCTCTCATTTTGGGTAATCACAATCTCGATGTTAATCCGTACAACCAAACTGTTAGTATAAATCATGAGACCCTTTGCAGTGGTTGACTGAAGCAATCAGGGAAGAAAACAGACTGGACGCTCATACTGGCTCTTTCCTTACCTTGGATTAAATTAACTGATTACAAAGGAATAATAATAATAAAAAAAATACATATTATGTTGCTAAAGAAAACAGTTTTAATTGATAGTTTTTACGCTTCATAGATAATATAGTCTTTCAGAAGGAAGGGAGTTTAAAATGGAAATAAAAGACATAAATTCTAACACACTTCGAAAATCCCCAAGATGGCTATAATACAAATATAACTAGCTAGTACTTATCTTCAAAAGAGTAAATTGATATACTCCAGTTCATACTTCTAATCGGCACAGGTGTGATCGCAACTTGGTAGTTTATAGTATCATCTATTGGCAACAAAATAAGTAAATTATCAAGAGAATTTAATTGTGATCTTTTATTTCTGTCAGCCATGTTGGCGCTTTGTTTACTATTATTTCTCATGACACTAGCAATTTTCTTCGGCTTGGTTTGGTTATGAAATCAAACAAAAATATTTCACTAAGAAGTTTTGTTAAAAACAAAAAGTTTCGAGAAATCTTGTAGTATCTTTCCATTTCTTTTCTACTCAGGATCATAGTAATTGTAAGGCTTATGCCACTTAGTATCCTAAGTGCTCACTGTAAAGGTATTGTAAATTGATATTTCTTATGTGACAGGTATAGGCATACCTGTAACTAGTTATTGCCCTCGTACTGTTCTGGTTTAGACTATGCTGCACAGAATGGATCCCAAATGAAGCACGAGCTGAATAAACAGCACGGGAAAGTTCATCTTCTGAAATTTCTGAAGCTGCAGGCAAATGCAAGTGTAAAAAGACCTACAGGTGAAGGCATAGGAAGTGAAGTGGAAGGGTCGACATCAAGACAACATATTCATCAGAACAACTAAAGTAATACAGACTTAAAATTCTCACTTCGATTACAATTCACCACAATATCATTTAAATGACCTTGCCTTTCGATGGATCTATTTAGACAGGTCTATCCAATCCCCCTAAAATCCATCTAAAACTGGCTACAGAATGGCAAGGCTTACAAAAACGGTACCTCATCTGAGATGCTCAATACAGCTATCAATATAAGGTGCCCGTGCCTCTACAAATCATTTCATGACATCTGCGCGTTGCAGAAGGTATGTTACCAATGGTTGTGCAGCATTTTTATCTACTATAAAAACAAGAGAACCATCTTTCCCATGGTTCTGCTTGAGTTCATGAAAATAATTTCTGATTCCCCAGTAATGTCAACGGGCCAAGTTCACCCCATCTTGATCTACAGTTCAGCTGAGGAGAGAAGGGTTTCTCAACAAGATGGGAGATGATCTTAGAGCGGGCAATGAAAAGTTCTTGACTTTTGGTTTATTGTGGAAAGTAGATGGTGCCGAGCTTAGATCCTTTGACTTTGTATCTGTCTGTTGTCTCTCTTTGCATCTGTCCGACGAAACGTCTCCTTTCGCGCAGCGGCTCCCCTTGAGCAAATGCTTGTTTCCACCCACAGGAGTGTCCGAAGCGATAGGAGTGCAGATAGTCACATCTGGCCAAGGAGAAACTTCCTATAGGAAGGCAGCTGCTAGGGACAGAGGTGTGAGGCACTATCGTCTGATCTTGTTGGATATGGTTTAATTCACTCAATCATGTACGAGGCTCGTCCTCGAGCCATCTGCAACGTCAGTAACACTAATGCCGAGTCGGGGTACAGATTCTACTATGCATCAATAAATGGTTCCTGGAGATCTGATGTTCGTTATGGTAGTTGCGTTCCAGAGTAGCAGTTGTGACAGAGGATTCGAAGTGGCATGTAACATTTAGTAGAATGGAGAATCAACTTGGCATGGAGGGTCACATCGTTTTCAGAAGTTGAAATATAAGTGTATCAAGCCAGTAAAAGGGGAAAGGAGGATATGTGTCAAAGGAAGGATAACATGTCACACGAGGAGGAGTTAACCACTTACGATTTATTATGATTAGGGAGTTCAATAGAGTACCATCATATTGTAGAGAGAAAGAATATTAACTAGAATGAACAAGGATTCCATACTTTTTGGCTAAATAGACTAGTACTTTTGCTTTGGAGGCAGCTGGGCCTGAACTTTAATCTAACCACAACTTTTGCCTGTAACACAAAGTCATTATTTGTAATGGCATCGAAAGCCATCGGTAATATGTTATAAATCCACCAGTACCCTAAGCTTAAAGAAACAAATGCCAGCAGTACTGAGGACCAGATATTGAATTCGAGGGAACGTCATGAAAGCAAGTTCGGTTCAGCTTTAAAACAAAGGAATTATCATTACAATTCATAATCCTAGAGTGAATTATGTGTAAAGTGGCCAAGTAGGTGGGTTAAGGGTTGGAACAGGTAATCGATATCTTTGTATGAATAAGCGAAGGATTAACGCGGCACACAAAAGGAAATAGTGATATTACAGAGAAAATAGGACGATATGTATATATTCACAAAAGACAAATGGAGATAGTAATGAAGTAATTACTAAAAGGCATATCATATACCGGGAAGAACGATATTGTTATAAATTTGCAACAGTAAATATGAATAACAGACATGGGAACAACCGAACATAACAGTAATTTAATAAACTCATACAGATGTTTATTTTGAGAGAAATGAAATATTCTGAATAGAAAAATGTGAGGATGATAATAATCAATAAAAAAAAAAATATATATATATATATATGGTTAACATGAGACATTTCTATGCCATTACAAGTTATTACTAGTTAGAGCTGGCAAAAATTCATCTGGTGCTAGTGAGGTACACTTTTCACAGTGGCGAGTCATTGATGGAGCTGGGTTGAATTACGACTTCATGCTTGTGCATAGGGGGGTTCGTGAAGAGCTGGCGAGACTTGTGAGCCAGATTGTGTAAGGTGGCGGCGTAGGGTGCAAAAATATATCTTCAGCGGCTTCGTCAGGTGGGTAGCAAAGACGAGAGTGGTCAGCATGAAGTAGTAGGGCAGACATGGTACGGGTAGACGTAGATCAGAAGAGGATTTGGTGGTGGGGACTGTACGTTGAGAGAGGAGTATCTTGGCAGGTAGTGTGGATCGGCAGGTAAAGCGTAGCATCACAGAGCGGTCGGACAATCATTAGCGTAGGCGTTGAGGTCCTTGATCACCGCTTACCACCAGATGTCAATGAGAAAGTTTTGGGGAGCACCTCATGCCATCAGATGTCAATAAGACGGGGGATGGTCTTAGAGCGGAGAATGAAAAGGGACTTTTATTATCATCATCATTATTGTTATCATCATCATCATCATCATTATCATCATCATCATCATCATCATCATCATCATCATCATCATCATCATTATCATCATCATCATCATCATCATCATCATTATCATCATCATCATCATCATCATCATCATCATCATCATCATCATTATCATCATCATCATCATCATCATCATCATCATCATCATCATTATCATCATCATCATCATCATCATCATCATCATCATCATTATCATTATCATTATCATTATCATTATCATTATCGTTATCATCATCATCATCATCATCATTATTATTATTATTATTGCTATTATTATCAGTAGTAGTGGCAGTATTGTTATTGGCGGTACAAGTTTTTACTACTATTATAATTTTGATAGTTATCATTAGTAGTATTGCTATTATGGGTTCCACCGCTATCACATTGTTATTATTATTATTATTATTATTATTATTATTATTATTATTATTATTATCATTATTATTATCATTATTACTGTCAATATCATCCTTCTTGGCGTTAGTATTATTTTCATCATATATTTACTAATAGAAACCATCTTTGTCATAATAATTGTATTTTCACTACCATCATTATCAACATTATTATTATCGTCTTTGTTAGCATTGCTCACCATAATCATCACCGTCCATATTATCTTCACCACAGCTAATTAACATTCGATGATTGTCATTTGGATTATGATCGCTATCACATAGATTCCTACAGAAAATAAAAGTTTCTATCGAAAACTTAAATGTTAAATGTTACATAGTCGCCATACCTGACAGCAAAAACGGGGTGGTTTGAAATCCGCCTTGCATTTTCCTCTGGGTCTGTTCGCGCGAGTGCCAAGGAGCGGCTTAGGAGCGAGTCGAGAGAAGAGCCACTTAAATAAATCCATCTTGAACTATTATATAGCCTCTGTAAAACCCTGGGTATGCCACTGAAGAAATAGCTAGCGATCTCTCATGAAACAGAACAGATGTATATACCTGTGTGAATTATGAATTTTATTTAATATCCAAGTCTCAGCTATATAGGAGAAAAAATGTAACAGTAGATTCATTCTACTTTTAACTAGACTAACCAAAGAATGTAATTAATGATAAAAACTACCCACATATTTTCGACATTCGCATGTGTAAGTGTGTGTGTGTTTGTGCGTATGTGTGTGTGTGTGCGTGCGTGCGTGTGTGTGTGTGTGTGTGTGTGTGTGTGTGTGTGTGTGTGTGTGTGTGTGTGTGTGTGTGTGTGTGTGTGTGTGTGTGTGTGTGTGTGTGTGTGTGAATTTCTTTCGTCTGGAGCCTGATTTTCGCTGCCACCTCACTTGCCGTTGACTCCTGTCACTGCAATATTGCTCCTCATAATCAGTGCCACCAACGCAAGAGCATCCCGTCATCATCACGTCTACCAGCTAAATTTTAATTGCCTAATTGCGACGAGTAATCAACATAAACATTCGCAGACATCGAAAGGGAGAGGCAGGGAGAGGCGGTGGCGTATTTCAGAAGCCTGTCTATAGCGACTCCTCGTCGCCTTTCAGAAGTTATGAAAACCATACAAAAGCAAACTAATACTATTTTTTTTGCTTTATTTACTACAAAATACAAACCGAATTCAATTAACACGTAGGAATTGCACAGCAAATCACAGGGAAACGTTATAAAAGTATTCCATTCATCCCCACTCTTGACGCTCCGGTGGCACCGAGATCAGGCTCGCTGACCTCGAGTGGAGCCGCGGACTGAAGGAGGCAAAGGGCCCCCAAGCCCGCGCCAGGAGGACCGATAACGAAGCTCTGACGCTCGTGGACATTGGCCGCGGGCGATGGTGCAGTAACAACACAAATAAACAATGCTGTGCTATAAAGTGTGCAGGAAAATAAACATTGCACAAGTAACCCTTTGTTTTGCCAGACTTCGCGGAGCATTATCATAAGAGACCGTGTCAGACAAATGCAAAAAAGCCTTCTACGTCATCAGCCATCGCCCCCTCCCGCCCCTCCCCCTCCAGATCCAACGTTTTCTAATGCCTTCGTTGCTCGTCCTCGCGTTAATCCGGTCCGACTGGATGTATTCACGAACGACTCGTTTTTATAATCTTTAAGGCATTGATGTAAGGACTTTGTGTGTCATACAAATTCGAATCTCTCTCTCTCTCTCTCTCTCTCTCTCTCTCTCTCTCTCTCTCTCTCTCTCTCTCTCTCTCTCTCTCTCTCTCTCTCTCTCTCTCTCTCTCTCTCTCTCTCTCTCTCTCTCTCTCTCTCTCTCTCTCTCTCTCTCTCTCTCTCTCTCTCTAAGTTCATAAATTTGATAACCAAAATTACAATATGAAATGATTGGTAACAATTCACGAAGCATTTTCCTGTAATAATCAGGGAAATTCTGAATGTAAAAGTCTGCGCAAGCTCTGCATGGATTTGCACTTCATCTTTGTGAGCATGGCCACTAGTTCCTGCAACTTGTGGCCATGCTCACAAATATGAGCTGAGTTCCTGCAACTTACACATTTCTTAATTATCTCAATATTCAACAGAAAGAGAGAGATAGAGAGAGAGAGAGAGAGAGAGAGAGAGAGAGAGAGAGAGAGAGAGAGAGAGAGAGAGAGAGAGAGAGAGAGAGAGAGAGAGAGAGAGAGAGAGAGAGAGAGAGAGAGAGAGAGAGAGAGAGAGCAGACCCCAGATCTCGCACACCAGCCAACACCCTAGTCCTTATCTTCAAGCGGATCTCCTTACACAGATCATTTACATATCTTGATTCACAATTATAACATCTGGTTCTTGAGTGGCTGCCTATTACCGTAGCTCCTTCCATCCCTCCCCCTTGAGAGCTTATCTCCAAGATTTATTATCGTTTCCCCAAGGCACAAGGCGAGGGACAGCGGAGCGCGATTGGATAGAAGGATTATTAAGGGTGTGGGTGTGTGGGTGTGTGGGGGGGAGGTAATTGGAACGATAAGGTATAAAAATACTTTATTACAGAAGGAACTGCGGAGGAACACGATTTGGAAGTCTACACGAACCAATGGAGTTAAACAGAAAGATGAATGTTTTTTTTCTTCTGAGGGAAATATCTAAAGATAAATGCATAAAGAAAAAGACACAGAAAAAATTAAAGAAAAGAAGACGAGTTAGCGAGAGAGAGGGAGAGAGAGAGAGGGAGAGAGAGAGAGAGAGAGAGAGAGAGAGAGAGAGAGAGAGAGAGAGAGAGAGAGAGAGAGAGAGAGAGAGAGAGAGAGAGAGAGTGAGAGAGAGAGAGAGTATGAGAGAGAGAGAGAGAGAGAGAGAGAGAGAGAGAGAGAGAGAGAGAGAGAATCCAGAATTGCTTCACCCAATTCCCAGGTGACTCGACGATGTCCTTTGATTAAGACAAGGGGAAGTCTTGAATAAATTAATGAGGCTGCACTAAATGAATGAGTAAATCGATAAGTAAATAATTGATTAATAAATAAGTAGATAAATAATTCCCTGTTATCTCATTAGTGTAAACCTCGATAAATCTGCAAAGTTCTTAACAATTGCAGAGAGATTTTTGATTCTGCGACAAAAACAAAACATTAAATAAAAATAGTGTTAAATAGTATACGAAAATATAATCACAATATAATTGGAATTAATAACTATAAGCGATAACAATATCTACAGTAGTAATAGTAATGATACAAATTATAATAATCATCAACAATATTATCATTAT
>NC_061835.1:4431037-4435383 GCF_019202785.1 Penaeus chinensis
AATAATGATGATAATAGTAATAATGATAAAGATAACAACAATGGTGATGATGATAATAATAAAAATAATAATAATGAGGATGATGATGATGATAATAGTAATAATAATAGTAATGATAATGATAATAATAATGATAATAATAATAATAATAATAATAATAATAATACAATAATAATAATAATAACAATAATAATAGTAATAATAATAATAATAATGGTAAGGACAATAGTAGTAATGATAATAACAATGATAATAATGATAATAATAGTAATAATATTAATAATAATCATAATAATAACAGTAATAATAATCATAATAATAATAATGATAATAATAATAATAATAATGATAATGATAAAAACAATGATAATAGTCATAATAATGATGGTAATAATAATGACGATAGTAATGATGTTAAACCGATATTAAAAAGGGATAACATTCCTATTTAAATTACTCGTATACCACTGTTGATAACAGCAATAACTGCACTACTGATATTATCAGTAATGCGATTACTTATACTACTACTATTATATTGCCAATACAACTGCTAATAATGAATATCAGCTATGATAGTAACTAATATAATCAAGAGCATAATACATTCTGACATTTTAAATGAAAAATGGCGTCTCCTTCCTGTTACAATCACCAAAATACCAATTAACTTCATTTTCGGCCTTGTTATTTCCCCCGTTATCAGCGTCGCCATTGCAGGCACGCCCTTCGGAACGCCAAAGGACTGAAAATGAACTGCTTACGAATGCAGCTTCCACATTCGCCTTCCGTGCCGTCCACCTGGCGAGCCCATCAGGTAGTTGCCATCGCAGTGACAAATCCTGCTCCGCCTCTGGGGAAAGATTTTTTCCTCTTCTTTTCTTTTGCCATTCCCGTCTTCTTCCTTCTTTATAGCCTCTTTTATTTTCTATGTCCATCTCTCCCCCCCCCCTCCTCAGTGTTCCGGATGTTTAAACCTGAGAACTTCAAAGGACGGTTTGACATTTGATGCGATTCTTTACACAGTTGCCATTTTATGAAACCATGAAACCAGTCTGAACGGCGATTTCAATGAAAATTCATGAACGAGAGATAATTTGAGAACACTACTTTCTGGCTCTTCTGTTTTCTTTCTTTCACACTAAGTCGATTTGATTTTGTAAATGCTTAATGGAATCAAAAGCCTATTCCTGTCCATTTTAAGGACGTTATGTCGTTATCTCTTGTCGATTGTACTTGCATATCCGTCTGGGTATACGACATTATTTCCTTGTGATCTTACCAGAAATCCTGGAATATGATATTCGCTTTATCAGATATGCTTTTTGTTATCTTATCTATTTTTGTTGTTATCAGTTACCAGTATATCAAAAATTATCATTATACATATCACAAATTCCGCTGACAAATCATATCTCTGCTTGCTCGAGATGCAAGCAGCCCGATTGACTAAACGTATTACACACATCTTATGTGTGTATTATATTACGACAAACTCTTTGACTCCTCCCCCACCCTCTTTGAAATACTACGTCATTTTGTGTTTGAGACTCAGTGAAGCCTCCGGAGGAGTGGCGCCCCAGAGAGCAGCTGGCTCCTCCCTCGAGCTCCTCTCACGGCTCCTCCGCTGCCTCGAATGAATGCTGAGTGAGCGCCGGAGGAAACGCAGCGGAGGCACTTTTGAAGATGACGTGTGCTGAAAACTACGATGGCGTGGCGCGGTCGAGCGGCGTGGTCAGCATATGCATTACCAGTCGGCTTTTTATTTTAACTCTCATTTCACGTTTATTGCTTACCGACATCATTGTTATTGTAGTTATTGATACCTTTATCATCGCAATCACTGTTGTGTAGTTACCATTGTCATACATATCATTACTGATACATTATACCACTATAATGTTTCGGTATTACGGTAACAATTACAGATCTTGCTGTATTACAAACACCATTACCTATTTCATTACATCCCCCTCTTTTGCAAGAGACATGAATATCACCAGTACGATTCTCATTAACCGTCTGGTTCCACAATGACAGGCGTGCATAAAATTCAACACCAAACGTAGCCTTAATATAGCAGAAAGGCGCAATGCATTTTCATTCGTTCCTTGAGTACGCAAGAGCTCGCGCAGGACAAAGGGCTTTTGTTAGGTAAAGAGGCCTCCTGTCGCTGCTTATCTAAGACTCGCCGGATTTGTGGGAAGAAAGTGGCACTGATCATGTGGGGCGGGAGGGGGAGACCAGCAGCTGGATCACGGGGTTGTGATCATTGGTTGCCCTTATACCCACCCCCCCTCTCTCTCTCTCTCTCTCTCTCTCTCTCTCTCTCTCTCTCTCTCTCTCTCTCTCTCTCTCTCTCTCTCTCTCTCTCTCACACACACACACACACACACACACACACACATTCTTTCATAGGCAGGAGGCACACACGGTAGCGGCAAAGACGCTTAGTCATATATACTCTTTCCAGTTTGTTTGCATATACGCTCCTGAGCATAAATATTTGTTTTCTTGCGCACTATCACGTTTACTAATAAAAGGGACAGAATGTAACAAAACTTTCTCGCTTCATGACTAAATCTTGGAACACTTACCTGGTCTTAATTTTCGAAGTATTTTGGAGGATCGCATCGCCATGTTGGGTCCCGATCACCTGGTGTGACCTGCCACGTAGCTGCAGCGAACGAGGAGAAAAATAAGTAGGGGAGAGAGAAGAAAGTGAAGAGTAGGATAATGTAGAATGAGAGACAGGAATCTGAAGGGGGGGGGGAGGGTAGGCTCAGAATGGGTTGGCAGAGAAAAAGTAAAAGGAAAAGAGAAGGAACTTCAGGTGAGAGCGAAGAGGACGCGAGAGAAGGCTCGGCGAAGGAGACTCGAGTCCGGATGTCCACTTCTAGTCACAAGTCGATACTCGGCTCGAGATCTTTCTCAGAGCTAATTCATATCAAATACTCGATGTGTCTTATCCACTGCAAGCGGCGTGCATTCACGATATTTAGTGATGTTGACTAATTACCAACTATCAATTTGAGACCGTCTCTTGGCGCAAATTATCGCTAATCACACTGCCTCGATTCGCTTTGGAAATGCAATAGTGGATCTCCTGTTTCCTAAGGGCAGCTGAGCAGGGCGGCTCCACGGGCGCCAGAGAGGTCGAGGGCGGCGGCGCAGGCGGCACGGAATGGGCGCGCGTGTTCGAGCAGGCGGCCGGACTTACCAGGCGGACACACGGACAGGTGTTAAATGAATATTTATTCTGGAGTTGTCAAGAAGTTTTTTTTCTTTTAGTAAAAAATCGTGATGGAATATTCGAGCTTGATAATAATATTTAACTATCGACTTTTTAAAGTGATGTGGATTTTTTTTATCATATACTTATGTTCCTAACCTCGTCTTTCTTTAATTAAATCCTTATAATTTGCATTAGCAAATGTATGCTTTACATCAAACATATTTGCCACGGTGAGATAATTAACATAATTTACAATGCACATTTGAAATCGGGGATAAGATAAAGAAGGTACATCTGTGTGTGCGTGTATGTGTGTGTATTTGTATGAATATAAGTATCTTTGGGGGTATCAGAGTTTACATATATATTATATATATGTAGGTAGACAGATGGACAGAGAGACAAACATTTCTGTAGGCATGCAGAGGTCGGCAACCCAAAATTCGTGAAGACCCAGGTTCTGGCAGGAGAGCAGTACTGTTGGAGCTACATCGGAGGTCACGGATGTAAATAATAAGACAAATTTTTCCTCCGCCATGATATCGTATGGGACTCAAAGGCAATCAAATATATAGCATTAGCAGTACCAGTTGTTGTAGTTGTATGATGATGAATGTATTTTCATATATCATTCTAAATTCAAAATTTAGTCACTGACACTCCAGATTATCGACGACCCCATTAATTTTGTCTCTCCATGAGGAATACGAACATAAAAGAATTCCGCGCGGGGCAGTGGAGGGCGCGACGAAGAAATGCGTTTCCCGAGAACACGCCCGCTTCTTCAGCCCAAAGGAATCATGTTATTATCTCTTAAATTGAACAACAGAACATCAAGATTCGATTGGTACGGCAACTATGAAAAAAATAATATCGAATTCGCAAAAGGTTTTGTCTTGGGTTGATATCTACGAGTACAAATCGCATGTCATTATCCAAGTGAACCAGCTCGTTGACCCCATGTGTGTGTGTGTGTGTGTGTGTGTAATACACACGATGGTAACACACACACACACACCCCACACACACACCCCACACACACATACACATATATATAAAATATTTATATGAAGATAGATTGATATACATATATCATCTATCTATCTATCTA
>NC_061835.1:4440483-4452983 GCF_019202785.1 Penaeus chinensis
TCTTGAATTTGTCTGTCCACATAATCACTTCCCAGTGCACATCTTCAGTGGGAAAGGCAAAGATGACATGCCCAAAATCTGTGTTTCAGGGAAATAGTAAGTTGTTATACATTTTTGTGGCATTAACTAATAAAATACAAGGCAATGCTTTTGTCTAGATATTCATAGTGTTTTCATTGAATATAGACCACTGTTCATGACAACATAGACCACTGTTCATTGATATTGTTACACTTATAATGTGTATTGAATATTATTAATTAATTTATTCATTCATGTATTGTCTTTAATTATAGTGTGATTCAAAAAGATATAAATAATGGCGGCCGAGGGATGAACATGGTGGTGGTAGACTCTCATCGCATGAAAGCAGTAAATGCCCGTCGCTTTGACACATATGCAATGGACTCTAGTGAGATGGAGCTCTTTCTGATGCGGGAAGTGCGAGATGGAGACATCCTCATCGGCTTGACATTTGATGAAGCTTCAAGAAATTTGGGAGCAATGGCAAAGAATTTGCTTGCTGACTTAGGTAATTGTTTTGTCATTTCTTTTTATTTATTTATTTATATTATATGTAATAAAATATATATATACTGGGTAAAGACTTTTTAAAATCTTGTTTTGGAAAATCATGGTTGCTTCCACTTTATTTGTAATACTCTCCACACCAAAAAATAGGACAAAATTTCAGTATATTTGAAGAAAAAAGAAAGAGCTGAAGGGATACCTTATAAATGTTGTCATAGGCCATACACTGCTGGTATTTGAATGCTTTGAGGTATATTTAATGCAGTTACCATCTATCAATCAAAGTCTGAGTTGCTTGTGCCACTGATAAGCATAAAAAAGAACTGCATGCTAAAATTAGTATTTGAATGGACCAGTGTTTTGATGTGAAATGAGAATTGCTATTTGGTCTAAAGTATCACTTCTAATTTTCCTTCAGGGAGCAGCCAGATCCAGAATCTGCAGTTTCGGGATCAGTGGTACACGGTAACACAGCGGGGCATAAACGGCTTTTCCCCTTATGAGACCCTGAAACCTTCCAAAGGGGGACTGTGGTCTCCTATTGATGAACACTTTTGTGTGCCACGGCAGTGTAAGTTTGGCTGTCATCATCTTTTTGTGTATCAGTATTGATTTAGGTTAAAGTTGTACAGCCAAAACACATTATTTATTGAATTGGAATTTTTTTTTAAGGGTAAAGGAATATTACATGATGTGAATATATCTCCAGCTCAGTGTGTGTTCTACATTTTGTTCTTTTGTTTCTTTTCATACACAAGTAAATAGGATGTGCCAGAATGTTCTTAGAACTGCAGGCAGAGAATTTCATTAGTTATTCATGCAGTTTGGATGTTTAAGTAACTTTTGATAAAGCTAGATTGTTAACTATTGTTCGATGCTTTTGCAGTGAAAGGTAGGAAAATTATGCCTGATCCCAATGTGATGCAGAATGATGCAAGGGCCAAATTCTGCAAGGAACACACATACATTGCAGAGTTCTGTTCAGGTATGTAGTGAAACAGGAATAATAAAGTAATTTTTGTGCTGGTATTCGTAAATTATGATTGTATACCCGTTTTCTGTTATCTAAGTCATTGCAGTGTAACTGCTTCCCACACTTGTTTATTCTCTGGAAATAACGAATCACAACACTTCAAGTCTGGTCCTTCCTCGTTTCCGAATGCTTATTATGGAATAGACAGTGACTGAATGAAACATGGTGGCAACGAATGTGTAATATAATCATCAAAGAAGATGCAGAGAGAACCATAAATACGACAAGAGGGAACACCATAACTGAGACAAGTTTTGGTGGAGGATCGTCTTTCTGCACACCAACGAGACAAAATGGAGACCAGCGAACTGTAAGCGCCATCCAACCTTGAGATGAATTATTAGAAGTTTATAATTTTTTCAACTTCCCTAACCCAATGAAGGTGAGGCTTACCCATCACAAGTTCTTGATAATGTTCTTCAGAAATTTAACAGTCACTTTGCCCCAAGAAAGGATACATTGATATCAATATAAATATAGAACATGCCAACAATTAGCAGACATGACCATTGATTCCTTCATCACAAAACTCTAGAATATGATGAAAGATTGTGTATATGGTGACAAGACAGAAGAACACCTGCGTGATCAACTGGTATTTAGATGCAGAGATGAAGCACTAAGAGATAAATGTTTCAAAGAAGAGACCCTGTCATTCAATGATGTGATGAAGATTTGTGTTGCACACCAAGCTACACAAAAGCATATGTCATTATTTCAAAAAGGAAACAGAGAAGCAGTATGCAGAGGGAGTGAAGCACCAAAGAAGATCATGAAGATAAAGAAGATTATCAGCTCCTCAGAAGGTGAGAAGAAGCTGAAAGAATGCAAGTTCTGCGACAAAACTCATCCATGGAAGAAACAACTCTGTCTAGCATATGGCAATACCAGAAGTAAGTGTGGAAATAAAAATCACTTTCTACAGGTATTTAAGTCAAAAGGGATGCACAAAGAATTTTCTGCTAAAAAGAAAATCCATAATGTTGCTGAAGAAAATGACACTAGTGAACCAGATGATGAGGAAAAGCAGTATATTATGCAGATAAAGCAAGGTACCAAAGATAATTTTGTATTAACTGAGTTCAAAGTAGGATCTAACAGTGTGCAATTCCAATTAGATTCTGGTGCTAGTGTAAATGTAATTCCAAGAAAGTTGTTACCTAAGAAAAATCTGATGAAGGCAGATGCTGTTTTGTGTATGTGGAATTCTACAAAGATTTATCCATTAGGAGAATGTTGAGTAGATATGAAGAATTGTAGTAATGGAAATAAATATTCTCTTAACTTTATAGTAGTAGAACAAGATTTCACACCAATTTTAAGTAAGAGAGCATGTGAGCAGATGGATCTCATCAAGGTGAATTATGAGAATATTAGTTTTAAAGATGATATGTAGTCAAAATATGATGATATATTTTCAGAAAGATTAGGAACTTTGCCTGGTGAAATTAATTTAAACCGTAGGTTCAAGACATGTTCCTGTTACTGTGAATTCATGTAGAATATCAGTTAGTATAAAACAGAAAGTAATTAAGGAATTAAAACAAATGGAGAAAGACAAAGTAATCACTAAAGAAGATGAACCTACTGATCTGCTAAATAGAAAGGTGACTAGCTGTAAGAAGAGTGGTGACATAAGACTCCCAAGCATTGACTATTGATGATGTTTTAAATTTTCAAAGTTTGATCTGAAAAATGGTTATTGGCATTGTGAACTAGACAAGGAGTCCAGTTATCTAACAACATTCCAGACTCCCATAGGCAGATATAAGTGGTTGAGATTACCATTTGGTCTCTATGTAAGCAGTTAGATTCTTCAGAAATGCCTGAACAATGCTTTGGAAGATCTGAATGGAGTAGTATGTGTTGCAGATGACATTTTAGATTATGGTATTGTTGATAATCCAGAAGGTGCAAATAATGATCATGATAAGGACAAGTGTAAATTGTTAAAGAAGTGTAGAGAAGTAGGGATAATTCTGAATAAGAGCAAAACTGTTTTGAGAAGTTCAGAAACAATTTTTTTATGATACATTGTTTCAAAGGATGGTATTAAAGCAGACCCTGATAAAGTGACATCAATTGTAAATATGGAGTCACCAACCAATGTTGCAGAAATTCAGAGGTTATCAGGAATGATTAATTATCTAGCTAGATTTTTGCCAAGATTGTTGGATACAATGGAACCCTTGCAAAGACTTACAAACAAAGATGTAAAATGGCATGGGGACCAGATCAAGTAAAAGCTTTTTCATAGATTAAGGAGTTGTTGACAAGTACACCAATATTGGCATATTAAGACCCAAACAAACCTTTATCAATTTAATGTGATGCAAGTTAGAAAGGACTTGGTGCAGTTTTATTGCAAGAAGGCAAACCATTATTTTATGTTATCCAAGCTCTAACTTTGACCGAGACAAGATATGCTCAAATAGAGAAAGAAATGTTAGCTATAGTTTTTATACTCAAAAAAATTCATCAGTTTACTTTTGGCAGGTTTACTAAAATCATGAGGGGCCATAAGCCCTTACAGGCTATAATGAAGAAACCCCTTGATTGAGCACCACAAAGATTGCAAGGAATGTTGTTGAGTGCATTTCAGTATGATATTGAAGTAGAGTATCAGCCAGGAAAAGATATGCATGTTGCAGATTACTTGTTCAGGAATTATTTGCCAGAAAATGGAAGAGGACAAGAATTTAAAAACATTAATATATCATCATTTGAACCCATATGGCCTACTAGATTGCAAAATATTCAAAGATCAATTTTAGGAGATGAAGTAATGAATTTACTAGAAGAGAGTTTTTTTTTTAATTTAGTTTTGATTCCATTTATTACAATGGATATTCTTGGTGTGACATACTGTCTGTTTCATTTTGCTTCTAAACTATCCCCTGTGTGCAAGGAATGGCCGGGGTTACCATCCACTGGCGGCGAGGGATTCGAACGCAGGTCAGCAAGATTGCTAGATGAGAACGCTACCGCTGCACCACACAGCACACAAGAGAGTTGTAGAAAGATGGCCCAATAGTAAAGAGAATGTTGGGTGCTAGTTATTACTATACTATAGTAGTAGAGTATTCTGTACGGAGTGGATTAATTTTCAAAGGAGTGAGAATTGTTATACCTAGAGAATTGAGACCTGAGGTGTTGAAGGACGTTTAAGACGTGCTAGATAATGTGTTTATTGGTCAGGAGAAAATGCTGAGATCAGGCAGTAGGTATCCCAGTGTGAACCTGTAACAAATATACTGATTCTCGATGTAAGGAAACTCTGATGACTCATGAGATAAGTGATAAGGTTGGAGTATATTTATTTGAACTCAAGAATTATAATTTTTTTGTAACAGTTGAGCATAACAATAATTTTTGGGAGGTTGATGAAAGAACATCAGCTAATTCAGTAATTAAAAAATAGAAAGCTCATTTTAAAAGGTATGGCAGAATCAGCAGTTAAAACAGCCAAAAAATTGATCAGAAAAGCCATGGATTGTGGTAAAGATCCTTATTAGCTATATTAGATCATGGAAATCCCCATCTGAGTATCTGAACCTTAGTCCAGCTCAATGCAGTTTGGGAAGAATAACCTATTATTACCTATGTCTCATAAACTTTTGAGCCCACAAGGAATTAATGTGGAAGTCCATAATAAAAAGAACTAAGAAGAAAACTTGAAAAGTGCTAAATATTATAACAAACTTGCAAAAGATCTCAAACCATTGCAAGAAGGAGACAGTGTACTTGTTGAGCCAACAGTATTAGGTGATAAGGTTTGAAAAAAAAGGTATTGTAAATAGAAAGACAGATGAAAGGTCTTATGAGGCTGAGTTAAATGGAGGATTATTGAGAAGAAATAGAGTGCATTAAAAGAAAACAAGCTTGTGTCAATGAACAAGATAGAAATATAGAAAGGAATGACACTAAGGTAAGCAATAACGCACAATGTGAAAGCCAGATAAGTGATAATGTAAGTGATCAAGTGGTCTGTCCTCGCCTTTGAATGCTTATTATGGAATAGAAAACAACTAAATGAAACAATTGTTATTGATGTGTACAGTTTATTTTCATTTCATTATTAGTTGCTGTTATTATTTTAATTATTGCTTTTAATTATTTTGTAATTATGTTATCTTTTTCTTGATTTTTATATTTATAAGGATAATTCCTCTCCTCATTATAACTGTTACTAATGTTTACTTGTTATAAGAATGTTGACTATGATAGGAGTAATGATAATTGATATTGAAAGTAGATTTGGTTCTTGCTCTTAATTTGATTCCAATAACCTTGTATAAAAAAAAGTATGAATGTGAATTAATATTTTCACTGAGCAAGATATACATTTGACTGGTTTTTATTATATTTTGGTTTTGATTATATTTTCATCCAAAATACATGTATTTTTGGCAAATATTTAATCGTAGCTGATCAAAGACATCTCATGCAATGTGAAAAATTATTCATTCTCATATATATCCGTTTCTACATTTGTTGCAATGAACACTGTTTATGCAAAAACTTTGTGAAATTTCCTCTTTCAGATCAAAATTGAAAGTTTTCATTAGTGAAAGTGATAGTATTACGAAGAGTAAAGACCTAATTGTTAACTTCTTCCAGTTGATCAGCGTAACACACCCCTCAGACCAGCAATACTAACTAATCGGCAGTTAGTTGGAAGTCCCATGTTCTCTACCCCAATTATGGTGATTGCTGGAGAGTCACTCTCCTCACTCACTCTCACCTTGGAGACCATCTTGAGTCAGCCAGGAATTCAGCCACGATACGTGGTGGTTATCTACAATCCAGAGCTTGTTAAAGATGTGCCAGAACTTTGCAAGCTGTTTGGTTTCAGTTACAAGGCTATCAGCGAAAAACATTACTTTAGTAAGTAGTGTTGAGTTAGATAGCAGATGCTTTTTATGGGCAATCAAATATTTAATTCTAATTTATATGTCACTTAAGTTTTAGAATGTCATATATGGCCATTAAGCTAAGACACAGGTAGTGAAGGAGAGCTCTATTAAGGACAAAATATTTTGCTTCAACAGAGATTTTAGAGCTGACCTATGAAACTGCTCATACCCTTTTCCCGGGATCATTGTATGTGACGGTTCTGGAAGAAGGTCTCTTGCTGTCACCAGACTTCCTTGCGTACTCAGCTACTGTCCTGCCTTTGCTACATGACCCAACCATTCTTGCTATTTCTGCCTGGAATGCTAATGGTAAGTTGATTAGCATTACAACCTTCTTTATGAGATCTATATTAGATGGTTAATTTTTACAGTGTATCTGATTGTTTCTTTAACATTACAGGGTTCCTGAATGTCTCAACCCGTCCAGATTTGGTTTACCGAACAGAAGATTTTCCAGGACAGGCGTTTACTATTCGGATGGCAACTTACTTTAAAGAAATGAAGCCAAACATGATACAGTGTTGCAGCAAGAGGTAATCACATTAAGAAATCAATCTAAGAGAGTGAATAAATATATATATATATATATATATATATATATATATATATATATATATACATATATATATATATATATATATATATATATATATATATATATATAAATATATATATGTATAAAAATATATATATATAAATATATATATATATATATAAATATATATACATATAAATATATATATATAAATATATATATATATATATATATATATATATATATATAAATATATATATATATATAAATATATATATATATAAATATATATATATATAAATATATATATATATATATATATATATATATAAATATATATATATATATATATATATATATATATATATATATATATATATATATATATATATTGCAAACATGATTTGTTCTTGAAGTTTATTTTATTGAGATAGTGTGTCTGTTGTATGTATGTATTAGAATTTAAAAAAAATTAAATTGGTATGGCTCACAGAGGTTGGGAAGGCTGGCTGGAGTTTGGACGCTGGGAGAGAGAAATTGTGGTACCAGACATCTCTCGGGTGTTGAGGAGACCTGTAGGACCTGATCTGGAACCTGTGACGCCACTTGTGCATGCTCTCTTCCATCGCCTCAGAGCTACAAATTTGTAAGTTTATGTTACAGGCATATCAGTCCCAAGCAAGAATATCACATGTGTAATATACTGTGCATCTGTGTGTGTGAATATGGGTGCCTGTCTGTGTCTCTGTGTTGGTTATTGATTTGTTCATCCACTGAATTATTCATTTATGTGTTTTATTTATTTATTATATATTAATTAATTCACACACACACACACACACACACACACACACACACACACACACACACACACACACACACACACACACACACACACACACACACACACACACACACACACACACACACAGAGAGAAAGAGACAGACAGACAGACAGAGAGATTCATGCATATATTTGTATGTATTTGTGTGTAAAATATATTTTGCACTCAGGGAAATCACTGCACAAATCAATGGAGCTGATTTGTTGAGTGCTGAGAGATATGAAAGCCATCTTGTTACCAAACTGAACTCCAGTGGCACACGCATGATACGAGCAAGCAAAGAGAGTGTGGTGAAGTGTGCAGAAACAGAATCTGTTGAAAGCCTCCACCTGAACTTAAAGAATTCAAAGTAAGTTATTGTTGAATCTTCTGCTCCTCCTTTTTCTTCTTTTCCCTTTCTTTTCCTTCTTCATTTGATTTGTTTATTCCCCCCTGTTCTCCTCCTCTTCCTACTATCTTCCTCCTCCTCCAGTTTCTCCTGCTCCTCCCCTTCCTCTATTTTCTCTGTCTCCTCCCCTTCTCATTTTTGACCTTGTCTTTTTACTTTTTCCTCCTCCTCCTCCTCCTCCTCCTCCTCCTCCTCCTCCTCCCCCTCCCTATTTTTCCTCTTCCCATTCCTGGTTCTCTTCTTTCCTCCTTCTCCTTCCCCCTTTCTTCCTCCTCCCTTTCATCACCATCCTCCCTTTCATCCTTATCCTCTCTTACACCCTCCTCCTCCCCCCTTTTCTCCTCTTCCTCCATTTCATGCTTCTCCTCCCATTCATCTTCTGGCTACTCCTAGAATACAAGGAATTTGTTTTCTGAAACAAGAATTGTGTTGTTATGATAAAAAGAATATATCAAATATTCTTTGTAAGTTTAGAATGGAAATGAATACCTTTTTTTTTCCAATAGAGCATTTTTTTCTCTTCATATCTAATAAATAATTAATGGTTTTCAGCTTGCTAACCATTCTGTTAAAGATATCAATCCTGTAAATTTGCCTCTGATGTGACTTATGATTGCAAATATTAGGCTTATTGAACAATTGCTTAAAATCCTAAAATACCTTTTATAAACTTTTTGACTAATAACAGTTTGTCTGAAAGAACATCTTTTCAATCTAGGCTCATTTTTTCAGGCCTGAAGTCATAGTTCTTGCTTACAAAGAACATGACGTGGCAGACTTCGATGGGATGAAGCTTTTGTGTCGTTGTTTTGGGCTCTTCTTTGAGGACCATTCACCACCTCGGGGACTTCACAGAGGATTGCTAAGGTATTTGTTATTTCTTTGGATTAAGGGACGTAAATAATCAGATGAAAATAAAGGAAATAAGAAACAAATGATGAAAATCTTACTTTAGATTATAAATATTTCATTTAAAAATGATATTGTTGAAGAAAAAAATGTTTTTGTATTAGACCATTTGAAATCAGCTGTTTTTATTGCCTTAATTTTTGTATTGAATGAAATTTTTAGATGCATATATTATACAGTTGTATAGTATAATTTGTATCCTAATTTTCTTTCTCCCTTGTTCCAGGTTTACCATGAAGGGAAATGAAGTGATTTTGCTGAGTAACAGAAGTCCTCTCTTTGTAATACCACCATTTAATGGAACAAAACTCATTCTGCCTTGAAACAGGCTTTCTCTGTTAGAATAGTGCTTATGTGAAAGACATTTTCCCCCTGAAAAAACAAATTTCCTTTTAGAAAATAGGGTTTTCTGTGAGTGTCATGGTTGTAGTGTTTCCTTTAGAAGTGGGTTTGTAGAAGTTGCTGGGTGTTAAAGTACATTTTTTTCAGCATGAGAAATATACATATAGATGAATTATGTTACTTTGCTCTACAACTTGAATATATTTCTCTCTGCCTCTGAGCGGGCATTCATCTTGTTACTGGTACCAAAATAGTTTCTTGCTAGTTTCTCTCTTCCCCAGTATTACTAGTTTTTTTGAAAGAATGTTTGTAGCTTTGGTTTGTAGGAGGACAAGTAATGTATGTATATAAAGAGAGTTAAATACCTGTAATGAAGGATCAGTTTTTGTTTTAAGTATAGACAATAAATCAGATATGAATGTTGACTGTTACATAGGGAGTTGCACAAGTTAATGCATATATTTGTAAAGGTGATAAAACATACAATATTTAGTAGTAATTATTCTATACACATCAGTATTTTTCAGATTATTTGAGGCATGAGGCAGTTACACCTCTGTGAAATTATGATTTTTTAAACTGGGGGACTTTTTATGCAAACTACAGAACATTACAGTCTCTTCAGACAAGAAATAACATTAATAACATTGATTCACCACAAAGAATAACAAAAAGGCTGTGTGGCTGTAAGTGGCAAGAAAATTAAAATGTAACCAACATTTATTTGCAATCAATGGGTTATCAGTATACTCCAAGATTAGATATATTTAACGTTTGATATCATACCAAAAGTAAAATGAGAAATGTAAAGGGAATCACATTCTTTCAACTCTACCATGTTTGTTGATATTGTCATTGACATTTGTACAGTACATGTTTGCAAGGCAATAACTGATAAAAATAAATTGTTGAGAAAGTGTAACTACTTTATTGTTCAAATGAAATAAATGTTTGTTTGAAAAAAATGGAATCACATGGAATACATAAACCTTTTGTTAACTCCCTAAATGCGTTAATTACTTTTCACCTTCACTCAGGGTAGAATTTACAGGGTGAAGTGAATGGTCAGTTACATGAATAACTTTGTCTTTAGCAGTAATATAAATTGGTCAATAAAATGATAGGTTAATTTAGACTGACACAAACTATTCATCCCTTGTAAGAATTTGCTTTCTTCAGAGATCATGTAGAAATTACTTTTCTCATCAATGCTTTAACAATTCTGATGGGTTGCCTTTTCTGTACCTAGATCTGAAAAAGGCCTTTGAATGCCACTTTTGTGAATGATCTCCATGAAATAATGAATCTCTTGGAGCTCTATTACCAGCTGTGATTAGAATGAAGTTTGTTATATTTAAATAAAATAAAGATGATCTGAAATTCCATTTTCTTCAACCATTTCACTGTCCTTGATATTTTTTGGGGTCAAGATGGTCTGTGAAAAAAAAGAAAACAAAAAGGGAAATACATATGTGAGGTGCCATGAGGTGGAGGAACAGTCACCAAAAGAACAAAGTTTAGCTGTGGTTCTAGCTTAATACGATTTTTTCTGATATCTGAAGTGTGTTAGGCAATATGAATTCTACTAAGATGGGAAAGTAAGTTTATACAAAAAATGAGGTAGTAAAGAACCATAGGCAAAAAGGAAAGATTGGTAACTAGAACAAAAATGGATGTGTATCAAAAATAGACTAATGATACATCCAAAATTACCAGAAGCTTAAAGAAAAGTGATAAAGAAGCATTGTGTGAATCAGTTATTCTGTATATATCAAAATAAAGATAAACAATGCAATTCTTTGAAAAGACAAAAAAGTGACAAATAATTTGCTGTCTTGTGGCCATCATCAAAATGGTAGGACAAGCTAAAGTACAAGATCTAATGCAAAGAACGAAACAGTTGAGGATCGTGGAAGAGGCAATGTCAAGACGAACAGGCGTGGTTGCTGGGTATGCCTGTGAAGTGACATCAGAGACAGGCCAACTAGGGGCTAAACTTACAAATAGGTTTGTTTTACTAGAACCCAGTCCACCAACCACACCTGTCTGAATATAACTTTAGAAAGGAAAAGTGTTCACAAAAGATTGCCATATAAAACCTAGCTGTAAGAAGCATTATAAACTTGAATAATGAGGATGCACGAGAAGAGCCCCTATTAAGGAAGAAGTAAAAGGGGCTGCAAAACAGCTGAGTGATATATCTATTAGAAGGTTAAGTATGTCAACAAAGATGATCAAGGTACCAAATGATGTGGGAATTGATTATCTACATGTATTTTTTGAGGATGGCTTATGGACAGAAGAGACTTTATGGAGAAGTGTTTGAAAGTACAAATGATACACCCAGATACCTGTGGTCAGATCCAGGATACAACATCCAGGAAAGGGGAGGCATGAACCATGCCGAAATATAGTATTTTAATGTAAATCAATGTAATAAACATTATATCTGATGTAATCAAGAGATCCAGGTTCTCGTAATTTAGTCAAGGAAAAAGGCACATTTGTATGCATACACATAAGTTCAGTCGACATGTTTATGCCAATTTTAGTGCAACTGTATTTACATTGTGGTTTAAATCATTATGAACGTGTAAAGAAAAGGACTGGTAGGCATATAATCGAAAGGAAGCAAATTCCAGAAAACGGGCAAATCAAGGGGATGTCCCCACAGAGTGCAAATAAGTATTGCCATTAGATATAACACTGTGATTTTATAAACATATGTAATGTGTGTTGTGATAACTTAGTTGTATAATTTTTATTTATAATACATTTTTCAAAAGCATTTCGACTTTACATATGCTTTAATAGAATAAAACAACATCAGCATTCATATCCCATGTTTTCTGTTTTAATTTTACTTCTTTGTTATAACATGCCTATGTTGCAGCATGAGGAAATATAAAATTGAAACCACATAAAATATACAATAGACATCTACAAATAATCACTGTTAATAATTGCCTGTAAAATCAGTCTAATGTGCAAATTGCTATAA
>NC_061835.1:4460483-4462983 GCF_019202785.1 Penaeus chinensis
CATGCCTGCCTCCTCTACCACGGAACAAAGGACGCGGGGAACTCTGCGATGCTGCCATTTGTTTCGGATGAGACGTCCCGTCCCGGGCTCCGCTTCCACCAACGATACGGGCACACTCGCTGTGCATCCGCACAAGGCTGGTGCTTCACCCGCCATTCGCGCCTCGCCCACGTGACTCTAGTGCGACTTCATAAGCCGTGACCAAAGCCATACGAGCCGCCAAAGACAGTGTTACGACCTAATGTGAACATGGTTATAAAAATAACCATATAACGTATTTTAAACCAAGTCTCGTTACTTGGATGGCGTTGAAGTCTCCGAGAAAAAATAAAGAGATTTATTTATTTTCTACGTCCAATACCGTGGAGAGTTACAGCTCGAAATGCACAGTTTTCACGTAAATTGTACATAACCAGTTTTCCTCGGTATCCTTTCCTTTATTATTATTTTTAAAATGTTCTATATCTTTGGCGACGCTTCCAAAGTGTTAATATAACCCCTGAAGAGAGTAATGGTTGTTACATATTCTGGCTGTTTGTTTTTCTCTCCCTCTCTCTTTTCATGGTGGTTCGGGTCCTTTGGGTTGTTTGGACTACCGAACTATCGGGTTGGTCTTCCGAAGCTTTGCGTATCTTCTTTTCGCGCCATTCATATGGGGAAAACATTTCGGTCCTGACTTCTATGTTAGACAATGCTTCCGCTCTCGGTATTGTGCTCGCTTTGGATTTACTTCGTCTTGGATATACCTCGCTGTGGATTTACCTCGCTTCACGCCAGGATTAACGAATCCGTGTTTTGTTTTTGCAAGCTAAGTACTTTAATGGTTGTGTGTAGGAGACACCTGGTCTCTGTTGGACTTTGGCGTGTGACATGCTGCATTACTATTTGCAGGGTGCACTCTCTTCACGAAAACCCAAAGCAGCCCTTTGATCGCACAAAGGGTCAGAGCATAAAAAGGACCACTCACATAGAAGGGACACTGCTTGAGGATCCGTACCTCCAGTGTGCCATTTCCTAATTTAAGCTGAGTTATTACCTAGTTTTTGTTGTTGTTGTTGTTTTCATGATTGGTTGTTTCTTTGTTTTTTTTTTCCTTTTCCCCAGCTTGAGGATTCGTACCTCCTGGGAGAAAGATCTTCCATATTCTCGCCCGTATTTTTAGGGCCGTTTTAGCTTGTCTTTGCCGTTTTTTTATTTTTTTTTTATTTTACTTTGCCTTGGTCGATTCCTGCCTGACCGTGTGGGTGTTCAGGCAGTCTTCGTGATATATGACCTTTTGGTGTTTTATTGTTTTACTTGTCTTCCGACGCTAAGTAAATTTCTTACAACACATTTTCCTGTCGTTAGTGCTGAGTTCCTCAGCACTATTCTTTTTATGTTAATCTCCATTCTGGGTTGGAGATTACCTTGTTTAAATTAGGTTTCAGTGTATTTCTTTTCGTGCTAATACTCTGTCTAAAAATACTTATTGAGTTGCGACGCCAACTTAGGCGTAAATGTTCGTGAGTTATTTTATTACATCTGGTGTTGATTTCCACATACATCACCCCCGCTGTGATTAAATTGGTGATGTACGCAACTATCAAAATTTCTCATGACTGAATTATTTGTAGACCTTCCTAAATAGTGTAACCTGTTCAATAAATATCATATCGTCATAGAACTTTCACTCAGTCCCAGTCAGGAAAACAAATGACATCGGTGTTAAGTTCTGGTTCTGACTAAAGCTTAATGCTTAACGATCTTGGGCTTGGGTCTCCTAACAGCACATTGCTGGTTACTCTATCTCGCAACCCTGAAAGTCTGTAAAAAGGCTAGACAAATCAGAGTATATTAAGCTGATATCCTAGAATACATCATAACCTTGCTACACCTGGGTTCCCACTGCCAACAGGTGGATGCTCTGCCCGAAAGGAAGAGGAAGAATTCTATGATCTTGCATTTTTCTTCCATACACGTCCACGCAGACGCTCAGCCTACGCTATCTCCTTTTTCACATTTACACACTTACACATACAACATTCAGCACACATATTCTGTATTTTCCTTCCACCCCTTCTCATACAACATTCACACCCCCATACACAACACACACGGTTCCCGAACCTACTAATTGGGTGGTGGCAGCGTGACGTAGGCCAGGAACCTTACATCTGTTCACTGCAGACGATCTTTTCCTGAATAGTTTTATTCATATTCTCGGTCGAGCCCGAACTCAACCAGACACATAAAAATCTACTTGGGCTACGCCCCGCTACAGTTATAATTATAATAATATTAATAATAATAATAAAAAACAACAATAATATTAACATTAATAATGATAATAATAATAATAGTAATAATAAAGATGATGATAATAGTAGTAATAATAATGATGATGTTAACAATAACAATAATAATAATAATAATGATAATAATAATAATAATAATAATAATAATAATAATAATAATAATAATAATAATGATAACAATGATAATAATAATAATGATAATAATA
>NC_061835.1:4485483-4490483 GCF_019202785.1 Penaeus chinensis
ATTTTTATTAATTTCTGATAACTTACTGCCTTGAAGAATCTAACTTAAATAAGATGGTTTTCATTGCTGTATCAGTGAAAATATGGATGAACAAGGCTCATATAAGAACTATATAATAGTATGAATATGAATTAAATACTGATGTTTCATATGTCAAATAGTTGTACAGCCAGTTGGTGACATCCAATGGAAAATGGTGCTCTGTTGATATAATTGAGTAATGAAATGATTACTTATCTTAGATAATGGAATATATAACTGAAACACAAGCAGCTACATGGAATCCAAGTATAGATGACCATAGCTTGCCTTGTTAATATATACGAGCAGTAAGAAATATATTACAAAAATGCTGTTTCCTCAAAATGAACTTCATTTGGCTACTAGTAGGTGGCCAAGGTTTCATTGGAGTCTCAAGAGTGGTGGAAACAGTTTTTTTTTTTTTTTAATTTCTTAGCATTTTATCCATATGTATATATAGAAATAAGATAGTAAAATCCCTCATTTTGTATTTTTCTAGATTCTGAACTAAATTTACTGGCATGGTACTCAAAAATGAAAATATGTATAGATAATCAGATCTCCCAACACCAAATCGACTTTTTTGATTCAATTGGGACCTAAACCACCTCTCGGTGCCAAATCTTTGACATATCAAATTGTGAAATTGTGTTTTAAAGCTCCCACTAGGTGAAAATTTTTAGCTGATTACATTTATCAGATAAGCTTAGAAATGTAAACAGCCCAAAGCTCTATATCAAAAAAATTTAAAATCATCCAAAAGAGGGATTGATTTTATAAATGCAACACTTTGCATGTAGTAATCAGATATAGTTGGACCATATTTTCTCTCTCTTAGGATTTAGCAAATATTTTAAGAAACAAGTTTTTACCTGAATGCAAACTTCAGTCGATTCCATTTTTGTTTCCTTAAAACAGGCTCAGAGTATGAGGTGGCGGCTCAAGAGAAGAGGATTTATGACATTGCTCTGAACAATGGGGGCATTCCAGCTGGGGAAGCTAATGGCCAGAGAGGCTACATGCTAACCTTTGTTATTGCATATATAAGGGTTAGTTGTTGTTTCTTACTTGGCTTTGCTTGTCTTTCCTTTGTGTCCTGTTATCATTTTTGGACTGAATTACGTTTTACCTTTTTTTGTTTGAATATATGTTTGTTTACTGTTATTTCTGTAAAGAATAAAATGCATTAGAGAATTTTATTGTTATATATTCAGAAAGTTATCTATTTTAAAAACATTTTCAGGATCTTGCCTTTGATTATGGCATAGTAGCAGAATCCTTTGAAACCTCTGTGCCCTGGGATCGTGTTCAAGCCCTTTGCCATAATGTTAAGCATCGGATTACTTCAGAATGCACAGGTTGGTTATTATGACACATTCTTGCATCTAATTTAAAGGCCAGATATTTTTATTTCTGTTCATAAAAATATACAAACTTAGAAAGAAGTTTAGACTTACAAAATCTAAAGACTTTCTTAAATGACTTTTAAGTCTTTTGTTTCCTTATCTGCTCTCCCTTCCTTTTCTCCCTGTCTCTTCTTCTGTTCTTCTCTTTCTAATCTTCCTCTTCCACACCTTTACCCTCCTCCTCCTCCACCTCATCTACCCCCTTGAGTTTCCCATCCTTCTCTATCTTATAGATAGTTAACTGAACTTTTCTGTTCTTTAATGTTTCAGAGAGAGGAATCAAGCACTTCTTTGTGACATGTCGTGTCACACAAACCTATGATGCGGGTGCTTGTGTCTACTTCTATTTTGCTTTCAACTACCGTGGCTTGTCAGATCCTGTGCATGTTTATGAGGAAATTGAGGTACAGTTTTTATCCTTTATGTATTTAATTTATTAAAGAAAAAAATACTATTAGTTTGTTAAGTATGCAGTGCTAATAGAAATTAAAGGGACATAAAGATTATAACTTGTTTATCAAATAAGTACTGATACCAAGGAAATGTGTCCCATCTCACAGTTGGCTACGCTTATACCTAGTGCACCTTGTTTTCAATGAGCAGTAGAAGTGTTGTGTTTGTTTAGAAAAGTAGAAAGAGTAAAAACTGTTTGTTTACATTCTAATACTACAATGAATGGATTGGAGTATGAGATTATCATGATATCAAAATTTGGATAAAATCAATCAAGCATAATGCTTAAAATATATATATGTTAAATTATATCTCTCATACAAAACATAATTCTTTCCTGTAGAGTATTAACCATCAATTTTTCCTTACTAGACATGGATGTTTCCTTTTAAAGAAGGACATGCTCTTATTTATTGATTGCTATCAGAGGTGCCACTCCTGCTGTTTTCTAAAAATGGGCTGTACCAGGTATAAGTGTAGGCAACTGTACACCATCTCCAAGCTTGTGAATTTGAGGGAAGAAGTTTGCTCACTCATCATATGAAATAATAATTAATTAAATAGATAGAAGTTTAATATACTCTATATTAAGTAAATGTATGTTTAAAAATGATCTTTTACAGGGAAATGCTCGTAATGAAATCCTAGCCTGTGGAGGCAGCATCTCCCACCACCACGGTATTGGGAAAGTCCGACGACAATGGATGAATCAGACTATATCTGAGCCTAGTCTAGGAGCTCTGAAGGCTGTCAAGGAGTATTTTGATCCTGATAACATATTTGCAAATGGAAACTTGCTTTAATGTCCCTGAAGAAATTTGGATTTCCCTTATTTTTCCATTTCACCCCATGAAGGAGCACAATTTGCATTATCTTGTTTTTGTTGCAAATAGCAATGTGATTTATGTAATATTTAATGTTAATATTCTTTTATTTCTATTTTATTGATCCAGATTATTAATGAATGTTGCCTTACACAGCACATTTTTATGTAAAAAATATATGACCATTATTGTTATTGTATTTTGGTATAAATGGTAATGGAAATTACTTACATACGAGAAGGTAATTAAACATTTTAATATGGAATGCTTTTAAGTTTTGAATATTGTATTAATATTGAACATTATGCTATATCCTTAGGTATTCAGAGACTGTTGTCTGGACTTGATTGTGTAGTGGTAGTTAGGCAAATGCAGATTATATGGAATTAGACTTTGAATGAAAGTATGAAGACGAGTGGTGTTAGAGTTAGGAAGATTTTGTACAGATGCTGTTCATGGGTGCATGTGTGAATGAATGTGACCATTTTTATTGAATTTTATGCAGATACTTGTTATGGATAATTTTATCCATGTTTATGTAATGCTTGGTTGTATAGTTAGTTGTGTTGTGAAAGTGGTTTGGAAATGTGAAAAATTGTTTGGAAGTAAGTAATGTGTGTAAACAAAACAAAACAGAAAAATCTGAATGGTGCATAGTAAAACTTATTAATATATTTGTAATAATAATACAAAATACAGATTTCAAATTCCATGGATATGAAGTATTTACTGCAATTTTGTCAAATTCACAAAACTGATAACAGCTTGACTTGATAATTGTTCTTTCAAAAGTGAAGTGCATTGAGATTACACAAATTTGTGATTCAAAGGTGATGTAAAGGAAAAAGGCAACAAACATTTAAACTTCCTAAGATGCCATAACAGACATACTATACCTCATAAAATCCAATTGTATTTTCTACTTGCCAGACAACTCTATCTTTAGCAGTCGTGATGGCGTATATATACTTACTGATGCCGAGACCAAAATATCTAATAATGGCCAGAAATAATGTGTAACAATTTTCTTTACAAACTGATTATATTATTCAGTAGGTTAAATATTTTCAAAGTTGTGATTAATCCTAGTCACAAAATTCTGCCAACATGTAATTACCTTTCATCATCTTAAAGTATTACCCCCATTTGGGAGTTTTCTTTATCCGCCTCTCCTTTCTTTTTCTTTCTGTTGATCTCTTTTGTGTGCAGATATGTACTCAGATTTGCAATAAAAAATAAACTTACTGGAAATACATGTGTAAATCTTGAGTGCAGCCTTCATTGGAGATTGCCTATCCCATCAGGTCACTAGAGGGAGTTTTCCTTGGCTGAAAACTTTGTAACTCGTGCATTGATGAGGTTGAGGCTGCTTCGGTGCCGGGGAAACTTATCTATAGAGCACATTTCCAAAGATTTCCTTTGCAATATTCATTGGTTTGTTTACTTTTCCTTTTGAAGGCTCTTTACCAATGCTATGCATCTCGTAAGCTGAAAATACGCAAAAGGCAATTGAACTGTTAGGGGAGATATTTTAAATTTTTAAATGGGAATCAGAAAACAAAAAAATCTTATTAGGAAGATCAACTATATATGATAAACAAAAAACATGCAAAAAGTTGTTTGTAGAGGGTATTTACTATATTATTACATATGTCCGTACAAGTGTGAGTGAATTTTAATCTTATTTAATTTAAATTTTCAAGTCGCATTGGATATTATTCTCATTTTCTAAAATTTACTCACAAGGAGTGATCAGACGATTTTTTTCAATGATAAGTCGGTGTTAGCAATATTTACACTTCCCTCATCTTCCTAGTTCGCAAGTAGAAGTGGAAGCGGACGTTATGTATCGATCGGAAATCGGCGAAACGGGCATGGCAAGAGGGTCTGTAATTTGCCAAGAAAGTAATACTCAACTACACAATTAATAATGATTATATATATTTAAATCAATATGATTTTGAAAAAGATATTGCATTATATATCCTTATATTCTAAGTTTCACAAAGGAGCTTGCCTATATTTATCCACCAAACAAAGTTCTTATGGCAGATTATGATACACACTTTGACTATTTCACCTCGGCAACCACGAACGAACTCGCATCGCTTTAGTAATCTTTGAGCTTCCATTTCTATAGCAGATGACAAATAATCTGCGAGGAGGAGCTCGCAGATAACCGCACACGCCGCTTGTTGGTGAAATCGAGCGTATGAGTAAGGAATCGAATGGTGGATCATGGCTCAGTAATGGGAAGATACAACACTCCTCGACAACGTATTATTTTTTTACCGGG
>NC_061835.1:4510483-4512983 GCF_019202785.1 Penaeus chinensis
CTCCCCCTCCAGCAGCAGCAGCCAGGACCCCGCGCCACAGCACGCCTCAGGGAGTCCCGATGTCACATCAGCGCAGGACGCTGCTTCCGGGGCCGCGCCCGCAGAAGGAAGCCGAGCAGCCGCCGCCTCGAAGAAGACGCCGCTAGATTGTAAAATGCAATTTCTTCGCAAAGAGATCGTAAGTACCACTAAGGGCACGTGTTCCTCTGTAGGCAGGGCGACCCCACTGGGAGGACTGAGGAGGGGTCTCCCCCCGGGTTTCGTATCAGAGCAAGAGGCTAGATCATGATGGCAATGCTGCAACTGCCTCTGATGATGATAAAAAGTGCAAGATGATACTAGTAGGTACCCAATCGTGATCATTGATACTAATAACAACGGAAAAGAAAAGTAATGCCGGTAAGTCTAATAATAATGATGGGATTGATGCACATTCCACCTATTGCTATCCTGATTCTTAAAGCCAACACGATTAACATTCTTCTCCAATATTGTTTTCACCAACTTCTGGGCAGGGGGATCATCATGGTTATTTGAATAAATTTTACAAGAGGAGAGAAGGAGGAGGCAAGGAAAAGGAAGGGGAGTGTGTGGAGGCAAGGAAGGGGAAGGGGAGAGGATGGAGGGAAAGAGAGGGGAGATGGAAGGAAAGAGAGGGGAGATGGAGGGAAAGGGAGGGGAAAGGGTGGGAGGGGAAGGGAGAGGGTGAGAGCGAGGCGTAGGTAGAGCAGCTAACAGGCCTCGGAATGGTGGGGCGCACCTCCATCACACGCTCACAGCCCGTTCCTATGCAGGGAGAACAGGGGGCTTTGTGCCGAGGAAAAAGGATGAGGTATAAGTAAAAAAAGAACATGAAATAATAAAAAAAACTATAAATATTTGTCACTTACTGCCAGCGAAGGCTTAACATAAAGCCAGTGTTATGAGAGCTCAGCACGCAGGCAGCAAAGACGAAGGGCTGACCAAGCAGAGAAACAAAAACGAATGACGGCGCCGCACGTGACACCTGCCTCGAACCCGCAGAAGCCGCTTCGAAACCCGCTGTCACGAAGGGTCGTCTTTGTTACACTCCGACTCATGTTTCTTTTTCTAAATTAAAAACACGACCTTCACTCTTTAGATGAAAATAATAAAATGCTGTTATAGGAGGATTGCTAAATGCATTTTTAATCATTACACAGTAGATAATAACTGTGGTTGACGTTCCTATTATTTTGCTTCATTTAGTTTACATAAAACCAGTGACATCCTGACATCTGTCCCGCTGCCGACCACCGTTTCCGTACAGCCTGCGTCTTTCAGGCTGGTGCATGCGTTCTCTTGCTACCCAGAGCCAGCACAGGGACCGACCTCAGGAGCGAGATCGGCGCCCGCATCTCCAAGCAGCGATGCGGCGGCGCCTCTCGGACTCGGGTTACCTGTTTCACGGCCCCGCGTGACGTGCGGACTCGTGGCCTCCGCCCAGGGCGAGGGAAACGCCGGAGTCCGGAAATCAAGTTGGGCTGGGGACTTTTCGCTAAGGTATTCAGCGTCGCGTGCGGGGCGGTCAGCGGGGCGTCGTTGGCATTGCTGATTGTGACGAACTTGGCATGCGAGTTCTCTAGGCGTTTGTGTATGTGTGTGTGTGTGTGTGTGTGTGTGTGTGTGTGTGTGTGATTGTGAGTGTGCCTGTGTGTTTGTGTTTGTGTGTGTGTGAGTGAGTGTGAATGTGTCTGCGTGTTCATGGGCGCATCTTTGCGTCTGAGTAACTCTCTGGCTGTTTACATATACAGACAGTCTATTTGGCGGAACTTATTTTTTAGGAAACCGTCAAATGACATTACAAGGCGTGGCAGAAGACGGTTTAAACGGAAATGACACAGAAGGAAGATGATTGAGGAAGTAGGCACGGGTGGAGAGGAAAAGAGGAAGGGGAAGAGGAGGAGGAAGGCGAAGGGAGGAGGTAGCAAGTGTGGATAAGCAGAGGGCGGCAGCGGCTAGGGCGGCAGGTGCGGGCCGTCCCACGGAAGCGACCGCAAGGAACCAGAGTTAATGACTTGTGTTTGTTAACTCCCCGTGACCGCCGGGACTACCGTATGCTGTGCACAGTGTATGGTGCCGACGGCTGCCAGAGCGTGAGGTGCAGCATAAAGTGCCTATGGTGACGCACCCATTCGCACGGCGGGTTTCAGGGCGGATTTGCCAACTTGAAACGTTTTTACAGATTTTATGATAGATGTAAATCCTTAGCAGCAGTTTCCACAGCTTTAATTGCTTCCTGCAGTGAACCATGTCATGTGTTAGATCTCTGATGGCACGACAGATGCCAGGATCACATCGACCCCGTTACCCCCGCGTCTCCGCACCGAGCAGCCTCCTGCGTAGAAGTAGGACAAATAAAACGAGACGAGGATGGAAAGTTATGTAAAAAGTCGCACCTAAACACACTTTGCTTTTGGCTCACAACAACAGGTCGGACAGGTGTAGTAGCATGCGTGTGTGTCTGCGTGTATGAGCCTCT
>NC_061835.1:4515483-4517983 GCF_019202785.1 Penaeus chinensis
TAGGAAGGCTATTACAACTACTGACATGAGCGTCTAAAGCCTGCAAAGAAAACGCCTGTAGTGCCAGGCGGAAGGCGCTTAATCCAGGTTAAACAGACAGACTGGGAGAGAAAGAGATGGCGGGAAAAGTGAGGGCGGAAGGCAAGAGCAAAGTTGCATGCACGCTTTGTGCACTCGTGTATATCGTTGCGAGTGTGTGATTGATTATGTGAGTGCGGGCAAAGGGGAGAATACCTGTCCGGACGCGATTTGTCAGGAGGTTAAGGAAATTGTAGATTAATATTTCTTTCTTGCTTCCTTTCAAGTCTGATGTTCATAAATTGTCACAGTCAACACCTCTTAAATATCCTTCCTATCTTTCTCTGTCTCCTCCTCTCTCTTCTCAGCCTCTACCCCGCAACAAGTCTGCGTGCCCCCTTGCCCTCCCTCCCTCGCGCTCAGCCAAATGCAGGTCAGTCGGGCAAGGAGTCGTACGTCTGGCCGCGGGCGCGCCGTGGCAGCATCACTGTGCCACATCCCACAACCAAGGAAGGATTTTTGTCCTTTTATGCTTAGCGTGCGTTGGGCATTCCTCACTTTTTAGGCGTGTCGTTGTGAGGAAGGAACAGAGAAGGAAAATGCGTAATAACAAATGAATGATTATTACATCAGACCAGAGTAAAGCCTTTAATAGGAATGATCCATGTAGGTTATGTTCCGCCACATAGTAACATTCAAATGACTTAATTTCACAGCACGCCATTATTATTGCTTAATTTACATTCACTGCTCTCAATACTCATGCAATATATTTTTTCCCATTTTGTCTATACTTGCCTCGATTAGAAAGTAGGCGGATCCTTTAGGGTAAAAACCGAGTGTTGGCCCGCAGTAGCTGCCCTGCCCTATCCCGCCTCCACACAGGAACTCCCGATGTGGGTTATTTGATGTTGTTTACGACGCCTGTGCTCACCCCGGCAGGAAGGCTCTCAGGTATTATCTCTGAGTGTAATTGCCTTCTCCAGTAAGGTTGAGAGTGCTATTAGGTAATGATGTCAATCTTTGGTCTCAGCTACTCTGGTAACCACTCGTTTGCGCTCTTCTCACGTTTGTGTTGAAGGAGATGAGATTCACTACTTAATTTTCCAATTTAGTAAATGCGGATAGCCGATCTGCGGTTGGGTATTTCTTTGTTCAAATACCCATAAACATTTGTTTGTGTAATTGACAATTTATATTTGTTAGTGTAAATGCCCACAAACTGTTTCGTGTAAATACCCATAAACATTTATTTGTGTAAATCACATGGACCTTTTTTACTTCACTCTTCCACTCGAAGGCCTCGTGGCGAGGGAGCCTTCCCACCGGTGGTTCCTCATGAGATCGGGATCTCCTCACAGATGTTATTTTCGCCCTCCGACACTTCCTGGATAGGCGGCTGGGCACGGGAGTGTCTGGGCGGCCGAAAGTGTGCCACCCGTTGGGAAACAGCGGAGGGAAAACTGGTTATGTTATCGCGTCATTGGCGCTGCGTGTCCTGGTGATGAAAGCGCGGTGACTCGTAGTCCTGGGGGCGGAGCGGCGGCCGGCCGGATGTGCGAGGGTGATGCAAGACGTGTGTGGATGGCGGGTGGATAGCGACCCGATGGGATACGACCAGCGCCCGCGGATGGAAATGGTATGACCTGGGAGTTACCTGGTACCAGCGGCCGGCGGAAGCGGTACCCTGGTGCCCACAAGGCATGGTAAAACGCCCACGTGTATTACGGTAATTTATGATCAAGACAGTGAAAGAACTTGCCGCCTTTCCGGGACGGTGGAAGTGGGGTAAGACCTGATAAAGAAGGGGCAGAGAATAAGGGGAGACGCCAAGGCACAGGGCTCCCGAAGCATCGGCTCCGACGCTGGCGCTGCGGCGGAGACGGATGTCGGGGTAGGGGCGGGGCCGGGGCAGAGGGGGTCAGGGGGTCACGGGAGGGCACGTGTACCGGAAGATAACTGATTTTAGTCTGTTTTATCTAGGACGATTGCTCTTTGCCGCACAGGCTCTGCGCGTGCTGTTCCTGCTGTTAGCATTATCATGTTTTTTATTATCCTTATTATTATTTTTCATGTCATTATTATTATCATTATTATTATGGAAATAATTATTATCATTATCATTATATTTTTTATCAACATCATCTTCATCGTTGTTATTATTATTATTATTATTATTATTAGTAGTAGTAGTAGTAGTAGTAGTAGTAGTAGTAGTATCATCAGTATTATCTATGATCATTGAAATAAATCTTATTGTTATTATTATTATTATTATTGTTATTATTAATAATACTAATGATAATAATATTGTAATTATTATTATTGTTATCATTATTATTATTGTTATTCATATTGATATTATTATTATTATTAATTTATTGTTATTGTTATTATTATTATTACTATTATTATTATTTTACTTTCATTATTATGATCTGTGTTATTATTATCATTATCATTATTATTATTATTGAATTAT